>NW_002060943.1:3554007-3697009 GCF_000150275.1 Trichoplax adhaerens | reverse complement strand
ATACAATTGTTATATCTAATTTTTTAGCTAAAATCTTACTTCCAATGAAAAGGATAGCTTAGTTTACATCTNTCACATAAATTACAATATAGTTATTATTTCGCTGTATTAAAATTTAAGATAAATAGCAGATATGTTTTTCCAATCATTATTGCCGTCATAGCTGTGAATACTCCTCCATTGGTTAAGGCCAGTGTTATATTAAAGCAGCAATAATCGAAAAGTCAGGCGATTTTAATTATTTTACATAGTATGGTGCTAAATTGATACTAGATCAAAATTATCAGTAAACGACTTTTGAAAATTCATAATAATCTCAAAATGAAAACATGAGCTACAAATCGTTCTTTAATTGTAACCTAAGGAATTGATTACTAATACTATCGAAAATAAACTACAATTATCTTCATCAATATTTCATGCGTCATAAATTTATCAACATTTGATTGATGTCGCTTCTGTTTTCTCATGAATAAAGGTTGTGACTTTAGAAGCGCAGATTTCAGACGCCAACTGATTTCTGAAATTGCATTGTCTGGACTAAATTGTTATGCTTAAATCGCGATAGAATTGTGGAAAATAATGCTCGAGTCGTGATTGCTGACAATAATGCAATTTCACTTTTATTTAACGCATTGTCTGTAAGGATATCAAGTTAAATAAAAAATTTCAAATGCCTCTAGAAGAAACATCTTTGCAATTTATAAAGTCGCCATCATAGTCTATGTCTATATTGTCGATTTTGATTGATGTCAAAATCTCTTACTGACAGATAAGTTATAACTGTTGCAACGGTAATTATACATGGCAGTACACAGAAATGTGTATGATCGTCAACTGCGCTTACAATAGCCATGATTTTTATTCAGTTCGAAATAACATTTCTTTATAAGTAAAAATAATATAGGTATAACAGCTTTCAGCTCGATCACAATCTAAAGGGATAAATTTTCAGTAGACTTAGTGCGAATTCGTGATAGAATATTTGTTATTTTAATTACAAATGAAAATTTTTTCTAAGAAATTGTGTTATCTGCTAGTGTGTCATTAATAATGTACTTCTTTTCCTCATAGGAGATGTAAGGAGGATTTATTTTGTCGCTATTGCACAGTAAGTGTTTTCGTTTACCTGTAAGTATACTATAGATTTGCTTAATTGAATAATTACAATTGCTAAAGCCAAATTTGTTTGTAAAGGGGATGCTTTGCCAGAAAATGAATGTCAAAGTAGTTGCAAAGATTGACTATATATATTAATCAATAGTGCTTATCGTAAGGATTTTATTCCTCTTATGCGAAGATATCAATTCACAGCTTTCAATATTAGCTTAGATGCCGAAAATAGATGATGCATGAAGAATAAGTAAAAGACTAAGACAGCAATGAGCTAAAATTACTCTAACTTTAATATCTAGAAGCTATAAACAACCTAAATTGGATCTAAATTATTGCTGATGGAAATGACGTGATGATTGATTTATCAATCTTAGCAATAGCTATTATTTTGATATGAAAAACAGAAAAGATACACTAGTATACATCTTCTGCGTGCCATGTCAGCTAATCAAGGGGGAAAAAAATTAAAATTGAAAACTTACTCCAAAGGCAAACTAGTAAAAACTAAAGATAGCATTTGATTGACTGCACGTTTTATCTTAGAATGTTTAAAAATTGTACGCAATAGGAAAGTAGATAAGCTCCGATTAAGAAGAAATAAGGAGGATTTAGGTTTGATCTTATACAGTAAGTTATTTAATTATTGTAATACTCGCTAAAAATACAAATATCTTTAGATAACGACGTTCTTGCAACTAACTACTGAATCGGCTTCATTTCTAAATATAATGATAAGGAGAGCTGAAATTTTACCAATGCAGCAATAGAAGTTCTGGTAGTAAAACTCAGCCTTGAGCAAGATATATTTGATTTCAAATAATTTCTTTACTAGATGATAAACCAGCTTGCTTTTAGTACAGATTATTGCAAAATAATGTTGTGCTTCTAAAGGCTACGTGATATCAGTCGATCATTTTGACTCGTGCTGTTCTTCTATTTGAAGCAAGATCAATGAAAATATTCTCCACCAATCAAACTAGCTAAAGGTGCTGTAATCGATTTTTAAGCTTGAAAATGCAGTTACGCTATTATGGCAACTTCAATTTTCAAGAAAGAGTCCACAGTATTTATCAAATAAAGGGTAATAAAACGAATCTTTGGCTACTTTAATTTCAAGAAAGAGTCAGAGTATTTATCATAAGAACGGTAATAAAATAAATCTTTGGTAACTTTAATATTTATCATACAAACGGCAAAAAAATAAATCTTTGGCTACAATTTCTTAATTTAACATTCAAAAATTAGCGACTAGAAAAATATCTTAATTCATATGGTGATACTAGATACGTCAAACTTGTAAGAGATCCGCTAGTGAAGTCCGTTTGTAAGTGGAATGAGTCTTTTCCATTTCCGTTTAATAGTATATAACTGACTGAAAAAATAGGCAATTTATCGTGGTAATAGATAACCTATATCACGTAGGAAGCTATACTTAAAACTGTAGTATAATAAACTACTATGGTATAGCTAAATAACAGCCGTAAATAGCGGAAAATCCAGTGTTTATTGACCTTAAAGAGAACTGTGCAGAAATTTAACTGCGGACTATGGTTCAGTAATAATTTACATTTGATGATAGAGGGGAAAAAATTTAATATAATGAAGTCTTTGTATTCAAACAGAAAGTTTAACATCACGTATAACAACTTTTTGAGTGATAATTTGATTTCATGGAAATTATAGAAATTAAAGAATCTTTATCCATTAGTCAGTGCTTAGTGGAAGTGGCAATAGGCATTAGCATATGAAATTATTTACCTTTGACATTGTTGATATATCGCTAGAATTAACATCGAGATTAGATCGTTGTAAACTCGATATACGCATAAATGAGGTTTAACACATTATAAGAAGTTACGTTAAGTTACATACCGGCATATTAAATTAAATTTTAATAGCTTTATTCAATGGGTATTTCTAGGTCAATATCTAGATCTTTCCCGTGCTATATCTGGTAATGTATGTCAAAGTGAAATTTTAGGCTTCGCTTGCGTTAAAGTAAGCCATATCACTCACATCAATCGATTTTTTTATCCCAATAGCGAGAAAATACAAGTACAAAATTTATTGTTAGAGCAATTTTAATTGTCATTAAAATGTAATTTTTCAATATTTCTAGTATTGACGTCGTTATTGATTCGTGTCTCTTGAGTAACTAAGTACAGTTGTATTAGCCTAGATTAGTGTACAAACTGTACATTTCATCTACCGTATACAGCAAATTTTATATGCATATTAACAGTGGGTTTATTGAATGAACATGTAAAATGGACTACTTCATTTTAAAAGCGTAATTTATGAATAAAATAAGCGAACAGCTATAGCTTTAGTCAATTATTGTGTAATTATTTCAGCTTTTGCTTATTGAATATCGTCGTTCAAGCTCCTAAATTAAAATAAGATCGAGGTGCCGACTCTATTCAAGAGATAATTTAGTCTTTGCACTAAAAACAACATATAACATACTGCATAAAAAATTTTTCCAGGATATCATAAGCGACGCTATTACGTCACGCAATAAAGGATGCTTAAATGCTGGTGAAACAGTATTTCAGTTCTATCAATGCCTGGGCAAAACATAAAACTAAGAAAATATCGAGATCGGGCTGTAAATAGTGGATATTGCAATTCTATAACTTTTTAAGCAGGCTTTCGAGAAGTTGACAGCTTATTGAAGACTATTTGTAACCATTTGGACTTTATTTGCAATATACGTAGGCGTATACAGACTTAAATTAGGCTTAAAAGAGAGGCTTCAAGTTGCTGATAAATATACTGAAACAATTTTAATCGACTTGCATAAATAGCAAATCCATAACTCGACACCGTAAAATATATCACGCTCGGATGATATCTAAAAGATATTAGCTACAACAGTATAGTAAGCATTTATACTAAAATTTCTTTCGGCATAACTACTATCGAAAAAGTACTCTGTGCATAAGAAAAATATACAAAACCATAGCATGAAGATTCGAGTTAACACTGGCCATCAAATATAGTAGGCTATCTGCACATACTTTAATAAAACTTTTGTAATCATGCTCAAAGCTCTTGACAAAATCTCCTATGTATATCTGATTAATTCATAATTTATCCACCAAATCATACATTTCGCGTGCTAATAAATGTGAAGATACGTATTATAAAAATATGCAAAATAATTGTCTAAAATTTCATTGATTAAGTAATGTATGTAAGGATTCGAAATACAGAAATTCAGCTAATCAGAGTGACACTGTTGACATATTATGTACGTTGATAAAGGCAAGCAACCGTTAGCATCTACTGTAATTTTCAATCAATTCCTTGGTTCAATTATATTATAGTATTTGCCAGCGATGCAGACCATGATACCAATGAGCATATCGAGTCAAATGCGATACTTTCAATCTTTATGTTCTCACATTGGACAGTAATACAGGACAAATGGTTTACTGGAAATATGTAAAGTTAGGCTTTACGGCATTTAATCTAGAAGGTTCCGGAAATTTTTTACAATTGCCATCGTGGTTACCTAATATGTAGCGTAAATTGCTATAAGGGCGAGAAGGCTTTCGTAGTGGTTTGGTCGAAATTTTCTTGCATAGCGTACACAAAGTGTCTCTCATTCTTATAAATTTGATGTCGTAACGATTTCTCCATTGAAAGTATGAATTATATAATTTATTATCTTCGGCTACAATTTTAATGTAACGTGCTAATTCTTCAACATTTTTAAATTGTAAAGCATCGATGACAGAATGCGGTGGAACAACCTTGATATCGGAATAATTAGCACCACTGATGACAATAGGTATCAGATAATTTGCAAATGCATTATTGTACAACTTTTCCGTAATATAATCTTTGCATACTTCGTTTTCAAAGCTTAGGTAGAACTTGTAATTTTGTTTGAGATGATTCCAACATTGTCGATTGCGTGAACATTTTGTTCCACATTCACCATAGACATCAACGTCGACATAATGTTGCAATGCTGCCACCATTTTCATACGAGATGGATAACAACGACTTGCGACCATGGCTACCATCTTGGGTCTACCTTGGGCGTAATTGATATTAGAATCGTAACCATTGCCATAACGACCTTTGATAATCTGCCCATAAGGTACATAAACATCGGCATCTTTAGCATAGCTCATAATCCAATCAAATTTATTTTCATCCCTTTCCTTGGCTTGTACACCTAGATAGGCACTAATGGGTGGATTTTCCATCGTGTAATATACCCAGCGTTGATGTCGTGGTTTACTGGTTTGATTGGGTAAAGCAGCATCCTCCATTCTATACAAATCAGAGCCGTGGAATACAACAGCATCAGCAGTTGAATAGTACTTACTTTCGATAGTAAAATAGCAATGTTTACTAAGACTGTCACATTGATGACCACCAAGAGGTACAGGCCAGTCACCATAAAACCAGCCTGTCCAAAGTAATATAATAGTGATATTGTTATGCCTTAGATTTTGTAAATTTTGATATTCTTGAACAGATTGAGTTGTTGATCTCTTGGAGGTATAATAGATGTAACTTGTTAGGCATAAAAGAACGAAAAAATTAATTGCTTGGAAAAGTAATAAGATTCTTTTGATGGACATTTTGTATGCAGCTAAAGACTAATGTCAAACCCACTTTGGAAGTACAGTAGTACAGACGATTACAAAGTCATCAATTCTCTGCCCACGAATTGATATCAATTGGATTGAATTGGATCGATCGAATGATTATTAATACCAATGGAAGCCCATGAATACCTTAACTTGAAGTAAAATGGATCATGAAAGTTGGACAGCCTTCCATTTACAATGGATGATACTAAAGACCATATTGTTATCCAGGCAATCGCGTTGATAATGCACCTACTGTACTACTTGGATCTTGGACGCTGTCGCATCAAGATTGCTGTTACTAATTTTAGCAATATCCCATCATCAATAAGTTCCTTTCTTTCCTATTTTTCTGTCACTGTAACGTAGATCTTTCACTTCATCATCCACTAAGGGTTAATACTAAGATTTGTAATGACCATTTACACAGTCAAGGATTGAAAAAGCAAAAGACAAGCACAAGATTGATTTAGAGTTGATCAATATTGCAAGGATTTGCAACTGTCTACGATCAGCTATGATATTGCTATGCACCAATGCTGTGGTTACAGTACTGTACTGTACTGTACACTGTACACTGTACACTGTACTGTACACTAAGAGTGTACAGTACAGTACAGTATAGACGCGGGCTGCTGACATTACTTTTGTCAACGCTTGGCAGGAGGTAAGTTGTATGCAATGCGGTTAGGAGTCGATTAATACCGGTCGTTGAGCTGATGAATTGGGCGTATAGCCTCGATATAAAATCAATTGGAAGCAAAACAAATGTCACTAGTCAGAAAAACGGCAGTGTACAAAACCTTCATTTTTACTTTGTACTGTAGCGTCTCGCGTACTTTAATTAATAATTACGATGAAAGTAAACGTCGTACGTAAATTTTGATGACAGATTCGTGTAATTAACTCTTTTTCTATAGACTGATATAAAATTTGTCCAAAAAAAAAAAAAAATTTAATCCATCTGTTTGCACCAAAATCATAGAAATTAGCGCGTCCACACTGTACTGTACTGTACAGCAGTAAGATTAACGTGATCTATGTACTGTACACTGTACACTGTACAATACTCCACGCCCACCTAGAGACTGCTGCGCAGCCTGCACTGCTAACTGCACTATCATGGCTGCGTATGGGCACTTAACCAATGGGTGCAATCTAGGGATGGCAATCAGTGCAGGAGAAGGTAAAATACAGGTAGTAATATAATTAATTAATGGAAGGTGTTTTACATAAATTGGACAATTTGCAATACTGTAGAATTGCATAAAGTTAAAATGTCATGTTTTGACTATTCCAGGAAGCAAATGCGTACTTTAGCAATAGTAATCTTCTGGACCGAAAAGTCGTCTTCCAACCAATAAAAGAGAGCTGGCAGAGCAGAATCGTGGATTCAAGCATAGCACAAAGTTAAAATGTTATGTTTTGACTATTCCAGGAAGCAGATGCGTACTTTAGCAATAGTGCATCTTCTGGACCGAAAAGTCGTCTTCCAATCCAATAAAAGAGAGCTGGCAGAGCAGAATCGTGGAATCAAGCATAGCACAAAGTTAAAATGTTATGTTTTGACTATTCCAGGAAGCAAATGCGTACTTTAGCAATAGTGCATCTTCTGGACCAAAAAGTCATCTTCCAATCCAATAAAAGAGAGCTGGCAGAACAGAATCGTGGAATCAAGCATTGCACAAAGTTAAAATGTCATGTTTTGACTATTCCAGGAAGCGAATGTGTACTTTTAGCAATAGTGCATCTTCCGGACCGAAAAGTCGTCTTCCAATCTAATAAAAGAGAGCTGGCAGAGCAGAATCTTGGAATCAAGCATTGCACAAAGTTAAAAAAGATCTCAGGCTTTGACCATTGCAGGAAGCCAGTGTGTAGTCCAGAACAGTGTATCTTTCCGACCGGAAAGGCGTTTTCCAGCCAGTACGTTTTATAGCTTTCAATCAAATAAAAGAGAGCTAGGAGAATGGTGCAATCTGGCATTGCATAAAGATAAAAAATAGCAGGCTTTGACCATTGCAGGAAGCAAATGTGTAGTCCACCAACATTGCATCTTCCGGACTGAAAAGGCGTCTTCCAGCCAGTACGCATTATAGCTTTCACTCAAGCAAAAGATAGCGAGGAAAATCCTGGGAGTCAGGCCTATGAGCAAACATTTCTTATTTCTTGTAACGATGCCCTAGTATGCCTATGCGAATTCCAGCAATGCGTTGAATTCAACATGCAGTTACTTTTACTACAGTCATATGAAAATCCACGAAGACACAGTGCTGTAGCCATGGACTACTAGTAATACCTAGTAGTCCTTGCTGCAGCGTACACAATCTCTCTTTCGTAGCCCTTACTGAAACGATTGATTTGGTTGTTTATAAGTTCATCTACCCTTGGGTTAAAAAAATTGAACTAAAATGACTTTAAACTGACTCACCAAAAGGATTTACATTGCTATAGTAGTGAATAATTCCCATTGATAATTAATACAGTTTGGACAGGTTCCTTTACTTAGCCCTACGATCATATTACAGTTCAAGGATACCCATAGAAAGAGTTGAAGATAGACTTGTAATGGAAAGAGGGAAATATCAGGATACAGTCTGGTCCTCTGTCATTGAAGACGTTATTATCCTCACCTTGATGGAATTTATCCAGACCTAACTACAGTATCACAATTTCCATATCAAGCTCTTATGCTTTATTAAGCTCTCGACCCTCCTCTGTCAGTGCACTGCGAAGTACAAGGGTTATACGAATCGTGTTACTATCGTAGTAATAAAATACTAAGATGAACAGTTTGAACTTCCCCTCCCCGAAAAAGCATGGAAAACAAATCTTAAAATCAACTGTCACTTACCCAGTCATTAATATAACAAACAATAAAGTTATTATATCGATCACGTAATCTGCACGATCATGGATTAATTATGCTATACGTTACGTATTGGGAAGTAATGTGCAATCAATTAGTACTGTAAATGTAGCAAGTAGATAAATAAATAAATGTTGGGGCCCTAGTTGCTGATGAGAGTATTTTTATAATTAGCAATCTAGAATTCAAGCTGGCATGACTACTGTAGTAATTCCGATGCGATAACAATTTCTAGCCATCGCGCGTACGTGTTCTTATTAAGCTGTATAGTTATACGATAATCGGATAGGAATAGGATTCTGGATTCGACGATTGGTACCATTTCAGGAAAAAAGCAATTTACGTGTATAACCACTACACATTTCTAAACTGTACTATTTGAATGAAATGAAATTTCTAGCAGTTATTATTGTATCGATCATAGCATTGAAATTATCATCAGGCTCAAAGTTTTACTTCAATTCAGATTTTATACACGAACGCAATGCCAAGAATGCCCAACAAGGTAGAAGTGTTGATAAATATTTTAGATACAAGTGCCGTAGTATATCGTACGTAGTATATATAGCTTTATGTGCCGGACATCTATAGTTAAAGAATAGAATGATATCCAACCTTTCAGGGACTTTAATTGGCTTTTTGTATTAATAGAGAAAATTATTGCAAGTTTTACGACAGAAAATATATTATCATCCCGAAGTCTGTAAGCACTATATAAAACAGTCGATACTGTATCAGCTCATCTTTTATGATGCTATAAATAAAATAGCAACGGATCATGTATCCATTGACAAATGAATAGTATTCTTAAATGATATCTGATGTTTGATATAATCTATATATCAAAACGATACATTAATTTTAATTATGCATGATACGCGTATTAACAAGTACCGGATTTCTTGCCCAAAATAGCTCACTATGCGTAAATGAAATAGTTGATTGTTGAATTTAAACCTTGAAGCTAGGTCGCTATAAGCTTAGTTTTTGTACTCTCAAGCTACGAGACCTATCGGATAAGGATTAGCCTGATTCAACAAATCAACGCAACTTTTCTTGTATAGTTCAATGGAAAATGTTGCCTCATTTCCTTCCTTTTATACATTTATTTCTACCACGCCAAACGGTGATTTCCTTCCATTTTACGTAAAAATGCCTTAGTCCTTATACCGATATCTACGATTGATATTGGATATATCACGTTTATTAAGTTAGATGCAGCTCTTACCTTGGATACAAGATGGCATTATTGCTTTAACGTATATGAGTATATATGCTTTTAAACCTACAGTAAAACTCTGACAACAGAAATTTTTCGGTATCCTATACATTTATATTATTTCTATTTTCAATTGGTAACTTTAATATATGCTAAACTGCTAATATATAGTCAAAAAAAAAAAAAAATAACGTCTACAATATCCAAATTATAGATCCTAATGATGAGTACTATACTGATTGGTCTACGTGGTCATCTTGTAGTACTACCTGCGGTCATGGCGTCAAATTTCGTCGCCGAAGTTGCGTTCATCCACCACAATTTCAACCTCATAAATATGATTGTCTAGGAGTTGTTGGAGAAATTCGCAATTGCCAACAACAACCATGCCCAAGTAGTCCATAGACGATAATTCTTTCATAATATATGAATTAATCACTCGAGTACGAAATATATGTTGATACTTGCTATAATAAGGACTTACTTAATTTAAAGTCAGCTATTAAGTAAGCAGCCATTTTAGCAGACATCTCCGTAAATTTCGTATCTTTATGTTATTTACTAATAGCCATAATGTAAATTTACTCGAGTAGTATTTAAATTGCTCTAATATATGTAAATACCTTTAGAGAAAATAAGTGAATTCACTACATGGTCAACCTGGTCTGCATGTAACGTAAAATGTGGTCGTGGAACTCAGGAACGCTACCGAAAATGTCAGAATTTTTCTGGACAAACAGATACTAAGAAATGTGACGGAGCTTCTCACGAAAGAAGAAATTGTACAGCAACTAAATCTTGCAATGGTATTTCAAATTATCGTGATATTAATAGAATATTCCCATTAAACTCATATAGCAATTAGTACATGTCTCTTCTAATAGTGCTACTTCTTACTACAGACTATTATCTGGAATATACTATTACTACAGTACTAATCTAGCTATACGAGTATATATTAGTTGTAATTAATACCGACGTCTTTTACTGTAATATGGATATCTACCAGATAAAATGTAAGAATGAACTGAGTGAACAATGGATAGAAACGTGCTATTTAATAGCTATATTCACACGACAATCCTTATCCATCAATTTATCTAGAAATTACTACAGCTGATGTTACGATTGAGGGATAAGACTAGCATAGCGTAACTAAATTTCAGTTAAATTACAATAACCAGCTGTTATTAGGTTAATAGATTCAGCTAGAATTACTGTACTGTATAATGACTAATATTGAATATAATGTTTGATTAAGCAATTTTACTATCATTAAAATATTATAGCTACTACTGTTCACTCAAAACAACCATCACAAGCAGTCTGTAATAACACTTGTAGCAATGACATTATCTCTTATAAAAGAGATTGCTTGGATAGCACCAATGCCGCACAAAATAGATCACGCTGCCTCTTGACGAGGAAGAAAATCTGTGGTCTGTTTTCTTGTCAAAGTAAGTTATATTGGGATTGACTTTGCTATTCTAAAATTCATCCATTGACTTTACTACCGTATTAATATTTGGTCTACAGATGAAACTGGCTGTAATAATTGTGTGATACCTTTAAACTCGACGTTAATAACCAGCTCCAGTTATATTCATCAATCGACCTGTCAACCCAACAATGCTTTACTATATCAGTCGCCTCATCATCAATCGTGGTGTGCTGCAGAAACTAAGCATCAGCAATTTCTACAAATTGTTGTACCGGATAACTATATCGTTACATCTGTTGAGACGATGGGTAAGAATGGATTATTCCCATCGCTATCCTACTGGGTAGAAACGTATAACTTGGCTTATAGTATTAACGGGCAAGACTGGCGATATTATAGAGACAAGAATCAAGACATTAAAGTAAACTTGATCATCTCTGCTAGAGCTTTATTACAAAGATTTTAGTGTCGATAAAATCAGAGCATTTCATATACTAAACAATCTAGATAAGGCACTAATGACTTTTATAACCTTTACCATTACTAAAAATTATCAGACAATTTACGGAACAATATTTTTAATTAATAGTTATTCAACGGAAATAGCAATCCATATGAAATCAAGAACAATTGTGTTTATCAAACAGTAACAGCGAAATATTTACGATTTATCCCGAAAACATGGCATCGATGGATTGCTATGAAGATTGCCGTTCGAGGATGTACATTTGCAAAGACTTAAAATACTAGACTAGGCTTCTACGACCAACGTTATTATATTTTTAAAGTCATTTTTACTTATGTTATTTATTAATAAGTAAAATATCTGCAATAATTGATTTAATGTTAAGACAGTCGATGAATGCCCATTTTACGAAATAGGAATTACAGTAAATTAAGTACGCTTACACCATAGTAATCATACATATTTATTAAAAATACTTTCGTAAGCGTACATCTTAGTCGAACAGTATAGTAAAATATATTATGTACACTGTAGATACTGCAGCTATGCACAAATTGACTTCAAAGCACTCTTGTTAAAATAACAACGTTGTAAACTTCACAGAGACAGATGTTGCAATAAAATTGTCAAGATGTTGTTATACATACCGAATAATTTACCTTAAGTAGGTCAAATGAGACTAAATATTATTAAGTTAACGGTTTATCTTGATACAGTTCCAGTGAGATGAATTACTATTCCGTTAAAGAAAAACCGTCAGAAACTGTCTAGGCGATGTTTGCAAATGGTATCCAAAAAAATCCCAAATTATTCAGGGACTATACCTTTTTCGTTGCCGTCCAGGATAAATACGAAGGTTCAGTTGCGGCATGATACTCATCAATCAGCTGCTGAACGATTTCTCTACAAGGATTATCAAGTATTACAATAAATTTAGTAAAAATTTATTGTCGGTGACTTGACATATTTCGAACATAGGAAACTACGCAATAGTTACAACTCTAATATACGTATTGTAAAGGTTTCATGGTTCAAGATTTTCACCTTGAATTGTCTAATTCATCTAAATTTTCTTCAAACATAGATTCTTTTCGGAATTGTTCTAAGAATGCCTCTCTCTTTCTTAATTTGTCATACTGTCTACATGTACTGTCAAATAGCTAGCAATCCAGTTATTTAAATTAGTACATTTTTAAAATTCATTACCAGTATTAATTATTAGCTCACTTACTGAAGAAATTCCAGTGTGATTAGCCATCATTAATCCACTCACGCGATGTGTAGTCTGGAGATAGGGAGATTTTCTTGAAAGCGCAACCTAAAATAACGTTAGAATCAGATGATGAACATGAGATGCCTCTACCGAAGAATATCTTCGGCAGACTGTGTTGTACCTCTAAGTAACAATTTGTAAATTAAGTTACTCTACCTGTATGCTAGCAGGTCCCCATGGAATAAATTGAGCTAATTTTCTTTCGCGTATCCGTTGCAAACTCTTGTGCACCTACACAGTCAATAGAACCGGAAGAGTTATGTAATAAAAGGATTTACGCATAAGTTATGCAAGGGAAATAATTTCATTAGCCTAGATGAAATACCTGCGTGGGATCGACTTCGCCTTGTATAATATTCAGGATGGAGATATAACAATGATTGTGTTTCCGATCTCTAGGCGTTGAAACCATTACATTTTTTGGCTGATAAAGTATTATATTTTCAATATGTCAAGCGGTTGTATAAGAGCATAATAATACTATATATATAATATACCTGCAATAGTCTTCTCATTACATCCAACACTGTAGTTTTGCGCACGTTGGCAACCTGTTAAAGTATTATCATTCACAAAGTTAGAGAAAAATTTCTCTAGGTCGCTTTCAATCAATAAGAATTGTGACAAAATTCTTGATACGATGTCGATCATTTAGTATATACCTGCTGATCAGTTGTTAATGGAGTATACCCAGTCATCAGAAAATGAAGCCTGGGTGTAGGCACAAGAGATGCTACTAAACCAATTAAATCGTTATTCATATAACCTAGTAATAAAGTAAAATTTACGAATCAATTTGATACAATCAGTGCAATCGATTTCAAGTAGATTTCACAAATAATCTTTACCAGGATAACGCAATGTGGCGGTGCTGACAGACATGATAGTCGATACCTAATTTATGATAAACAGTGCAACTGATCAGTGGCGTTACAGTATCACTTTAAATTTGGTAAATAATAACTGGAAGCAGTACTGAAAGTGTTGGCAAGATTTTACCAGCTGATTAACTTGCGAAAAACTTGGATTCTGCATTCGAAGTCTGTCTGCTGCAATTCTATTTAAAGCGGTATTATCAAGGACCACCTATAAATTAAGTAGTTATCGAAGCACATGTCTGAGAAAAAGGTATACCTTCGTTTGCTCTTACTATTATGACTCTGAGGTATTAGGGGTTTCTAATGTTTCATACGATTGACAGAAATATTCTTACCACACAATCTGCATTCATGGTTAATCTTTTTAACGTTAAAATTGAATTGTACGGTTGCACAACAACGTCACTTATTTCGTCCTAAAAGGTATTATAAGTGCATATCATAATCTCAAGCAATTGTGGATTAAAGGTCTACTTAAACAAATACCGTTCGTAATGGGAAATTAAAAAGGTTTACTCTACAAATGCTTATCCATGTGAGTACAATCCTTTGTTGTTACCTGATTGGGGAAGACTGAGTAGGTCTGTATCAACTTCTTTGGAAATCTAGAATACATTTAGCAGTCATTTTAAGTTATTTATTTAAAAAGTTAGTGATTGTAAAAAGGCATCAGGAATCGTTACTATTTCTACAGACGGAAAAATTATATTAGAACTGCTCATAAATTAAACTGTTATTTAGATTGTTGTAGTGTTGGCATACCTGTCGTTCAGTTTTTCCAACATATATGATCCCATACCAGAGCCGGTTCCGCCTGCAATGGAGTGGCATAGTACAAATCCCTCTAGGCTGTCGCTCCCTTCAGCCTCTCTATCAATGATATCGAATACTTCTTCATGCAATCTCTCGGCCTAAAAATTTTTTTAACAGGCATAGTATTGAGTTTCGCCTTTTTATGCGACATGTATAACATGCAGATTTGCAGTACCATTCGTAGCTAGATCATAAAAGACTAAAAACTTTACCAGTATTAATAAAATTGACTGGATAACGTACAATAATAAGAAATAACAATAGTACCTGACAATAACCACTAGCCCAGTTATTACCAGCTCCACCACCATGTTTGGACATGTAGATATTTTCAGGGTTGTATAAGTTAGCATATGGTGAATTTAAGATCATGTTGATGACCTAAATGGGGATTTTAGTAGAACTCTTTCACCTTTTATGTCCATGTTAGGTCATTGTCATAATCATTGGCAGAAGACTTTGCGTTATGATGAATAATTATACTATCATCAAATAGGAATCCTAAGCTAATAGCAGTGTCTGCAGACTCTCAGCTATTGCACTTACGCGAGGTTCTAAATCAAGCAAAACTGCACGAGGAATATAATGTTCATCGTCCGCCTATGATAGAAAAGGTAATCCTAATTCGATATTGCCACATTGCATATAACAGGTTGGTCATAGCATGTACCATGGCTTACCTGATAGAAAAAGACATCTTTCCTGTCCGTTCCTTCGGTAGCAAAATCTTCAAGCATTCCCTCTAAAAGTCATTCAAGTTAAAACTAAGCCTTATTTAGCCTATTGATATCGTCGCTATCACGATTAGTGACATACTAATTAGACTATTGCCATGCATAACAATCATTTCAACATGAGCATATTGACTCCTCTATCAAGTCGATTTCCTTACCAGAATTGATGCCATGTTCAACGCATAACCTCTTCCAAAATTCCATACCAACTACACAGTATTAATCCATTACAAAGTGTTACAAGCACAGAATAGACCCAATTCAAAGACAATCAATTATCAACTACTACTTGAACTAAATTGATCGATCTTATACAAGCATTTTAAGAATGGCAGTTATTAACAGTCATATATCCATCAAGACATTGTATTAGTGTGTCATTCCTTACTTTGATTGCCACATTGGCCAAGCTGTAAGGTAATAATTTCGCGCGGCATTTTTGTTTTGCTTCTTTCTTCAAAGAGAAGACAGACGTGATCCAACTTTTATTGCCAATACAAGATATTCAATTTTCGCAAGGATAATGTCCTCAATCAACGGCTGTACTGAGTTATTTTCCTTCAGGCTCTTGTTGTGATTAGTATCGAAAGCGTTAATAGACAAGGAGGAAAGGCGGACCAAGGTAAGATGGAATTTGCTTTGAAAAAATATTTTACCCGGGCAATTTTTGCTTACGGCTATTGCCGACAGTCGAGTGTCGTAAACTTCCTACAAAACTGTATAGAGGTTTGGCTAGCACAGAACACTGCAGTACTAACTGTATTGCAGTTAGCCAGTCATCTGGATGAAGACAGAAGGACGGATAGAAAGTAGTCGCTCCATAGAGTAAAAATGGGGGCCGACTATTTTGCTGGTCATTTCAACTGAAACGTCTCTCTGAAATGATACATTGTACAGTACACTGATAGACAGTATCCACCGATTAGCTGATTGGCTGGTTTTTGTACTGTACACTGTACACTGTAAGGCGTACAGTACAGTTCACGGTTTCAGTGTAGAAATTATAGGGAATGCTATGAGTAGAAATGAGCAACATCGACTACTGTATAATAAGTCCATTTTACAGTACATTTGTGTACTGTACACTGTAGTGTCTTCAGCAATCCGAAAGCACGGACAACTGGAAGGAAAGCTGATAAACTTGAGCTTTCTTGTAGAATCGGCAATGGGCTACTTCGTTAGCATAAAACCTTCACTAGCTACATTTGGCTAGAATACTTCTATTTAGTAAAATGGAAGCTTGCAGTTAGATATCCTACGGTCTAGCTCAAAGTTACCTCTGAATACTGTGCAGTATTGCTGCAGTGAAATAGCATACATTCGCCGATAGACAACGAGGTAGAGAGCAAGCAACTGCATTGTGCACGTAATACAGTAATAACATCACTCCATTTCGCTAAAATTTTCTACGAATTGATTCTAAATCATTGTTGCATGACGGCAGTGAAATGGCCTATATATTGATAGATGATAGTGCAGAAAGCATCAAGGTGCTTTCTAGCCTCGATGCAAAGTTCCTTCTATCTGCTTAAGGTCCGATCTTTCCAAGTAAAGAAGCCTGTAGCGGAGTACTGTAATTTATTTCTTTAACCTGAACGCGATTACAGTATTGGCTCGAGTTATTATGGAGTTAGTTTATCGTTGACAATTATAAAAATTTCATGACTATTTTATAGTAGCCAGGCCTGTCAACAATGATATTGGTAATGATTAAGCTCTGTTCCAGTTCAGTTTTAATAACAGACTTAAGTAGAGAGATCTTGAGCACTGATTTCTACCTTTGGACAATACTGGTCTAATCTCTGCTCCAGTTCAATCTTAATGGCAGACATCAGTAGAGAGATCTTGAGCACTAATTTCTACCTTTGGACAAAACTGGTTTAACCTCTGTTCCAGTTCAGTCTTAAAGGCAGACATCAGTAGAGAGATCTTGAGCACTAATTTCTACCATTGGACAAAACTGGTCTAACCTCTGTTCCAGTTCAGTCTTAATGGTAGACATCAGTAGAGAGATCTTGAGCACTGATTTCTACCTTCGGAAAGTACTGATTTGCTCGTAGACAGTATGTAAACTAATGTAATCTAAACACTACTATAGCGTATATTGTACAATATCGGTTTTATAATAGTAAGCTACGCCCCTAATCCTAGCTGCAGATTAGTCGTATATGTATACAGTTTTATATAAACCACACCATCGATAGGTATAAGTACAGCTGGTTATTGCGTTGGCCGTTGAAACTTTTTCATCTTACTAGTGCCCTCCAACTTGGCCTCTATCCAATGGGAGAAAACGCAATAATTCCTGTACGAATCGATCTAACCGTCGATATTAATAATGTTGAAGAAAGCGGGTTGAAAATCATCCATCAAGTTCGGCCCCAGTGGAAAGATGAAAACATCCTAATTAAACCTTTTACTGCTGGTATTACCAATAAAATTATTGGATATAATTTGCAAAGTAATACATCTTATCAAATGCTATTAATTCGCGTGTATGGACAATCGACCGAATTATTCATTGATCGCCAAAAGGAAATTGATAATATGCTCCTATTACATAATGCTGGTTGTGCTCCTCCATTGTACGCTATTTTCAATAACGGTCTGTGTTATGGATTCGTCGTTGGCCAACCATTACAGTGGCAGCAAATGTCCGATGCTGCTGTTTATCAGCTCACCGCTAAAGAGGTAGCCAAAATTCACAACATATCGACCATAGATCAAGACATCCAACCTGTATTATTTGATACTTTGGAGAAATTCTTATCATTGGTCCCTCAATCGTTTGATGATCCAATCAAGAATCAAAAGTAAGTACTCTACAGTACTGCCAATTATACGTATATGACTGATGTGATCCAGCGTTAAAAGTAACAGATGTAGGATAAAATGGTAGGGCATGATTGAGTTAACCACACAACATTTGTATACTACAGTATTCAGTTTACCGTTGTGATAAAATGTCTTAAAATTAGAAATGATCGAAATTCGATAACTTATAATCTTTACTTTATTATATAAACTGGTTAGATCTATAATTACTGACTAGGTCATCTTAATAAGACATTCCTAATCAAAGCTACAATATTTACTGTAACAATTTAGCACAGATATGCGCTTAACACAATCTTGAGATTCCAGTTAACCTACAATCTCGCGCATACAGTGTCCATCGTACATTTTCGATATCACTTAGTAACTTTCTACAATCAATCTATTAAGCTATTTTGCGGGCTGCACTGCAACAGAATAGAGTAAAATCTAAGATTGTTAGCACATTCGAAACATCCTGACGATACTTTATTCCAACGTAAATATAAATTAAAAAAATGATATCATAGTCCGTTTTAGTCTAATTAATCTGACTATAAATACGCAATACGTAGTATGGGTTTAGTGCAAGTACTATTAATTCAATGTCGGCCTATTAGTTAGACTGAAAGCACAATCAGTCATGAACTATAACGTTCGACAACGTCTTGACAATTTGGGCATGATACAAGAACTTTCTTGGCAATTCATGCTCCATTTTGGCAGTTTTCAGTGCTATTTATTGCTGAAAATCTACTTCTGTGACTGTATACAGTGTATACTGCAGTTATACCGCCTCTAGTGAGTAGTCATTTATAGTAGTAGACAGCAGTTATATCATAGCATGGCACTGTACTATATAAGTTTGAAAAACAACTGCTAGATAGACCGTAGATTGCTTTTGATAACGTTGTGATGACTTTGTAGACGGTAGATAAATACGACAATTATCTCGTACAATTACAGTATACTGTACGAAATAGTAATATTCGATTCCTTCTATTTATTTGATTTGCTTAACCTAACTTAAAATATTGACATCCTAGGTTTAAAACGCAGTGTCCCAACAAGAGTGCACTAATCGAAGAGGTAAAAATGCTTCAGGATGTCTTACTCAAGCATGATGCGCCCATCGTTTACTGCCATAACGATCTCTTATGCCAAAATATCGTATACAATAAACAAAATGGTAAAACCCTTTCAATTCACTGATCAAGCTTGCTGATGTAGATAGCAATACATACTGAATGTAATTAACTTCGTTATTTTGAATATTCAGAATCTGTAACTTTTATTGATTACGAATACGGTGGCTTTAACTACGCACCCTATGACATTGCAGATCATTTCTGTGAATTTGCAGGTAAAATAATATTAAATAATTGAAAATTAATAGTCGCTACTTACAATAGTGCTCAGGTATTGGACTCTACACAATAACATGATGTATGCGATGTTGTAATTCCATATGTATTTTAACGTTAAAGGTGTCGATGAAGTAGATTACAATCGGTATCCTCAAAAAGAATTTCAATTGCAATGGCTATCGATTTATTTGCAAGAACGAGCTAAGCTTGCTGGTAAATTGTGACCCTTGTATTGCACTAGTCATAAAATAATAATGAAATTTAAAATATTACTTCATGATAGAGCAATTCGCTTATTGGCGATAGAATACTTCTACTACATCTTCCAATAAGCAATTTCGACTGTAATCGCACTTCAAATTACAAAGAAATTTAATTTCATTCTGAGTCAAACTTGAATAGCTAGTTAAACTTAATGATCTTAAAATTCAAGATTGTTTTACTTTCTCATTAGGTAAAGATGAGACAATTACACAATCACAAATTCACCAGCTTTATGTTCAAGTGAACCAATTTGCTTTGGTACTCATTATTTTTAAGCTATTGAATTGTATTCAAGTGATTAGTTTATAATCTAATAATATGAATTTACAATCATGTACAATTTAGGCCTCACACTATTTATGGGGAATTTGGAGCTTAATTCAAGCTAAAAATTCACTTATTGATTTTGATTTTCTGCAGTAAGTGCTCTAATACTCAATATAAATTTAATTATTATGCACATAATTTGATGCTTTCATTACCAAATGAATATTTTATCAACAATAGGTATGGTATTACACGTTTCAATGAATATTATTCTAAGAAAGCCCTGTTTCTCAGCCTGGCTTCCTAATTCGCTATTGCGCTCTATTCACTTTCAATCTCGAGTTAGCCGAGTAGAATAAAAATTTTGCTCTACTGGAACCGCGAGTACCTGAAGAATCTATGAAATAAAATTTTAACGGCAAAGAATGGTGCTACATGTTTATGGATTTAGCCATATCTAACATTATTTAATTCCAAAAGCGATTTTCCTGCATCTAATTAGTCTACATTTTTATCAAATTTTTTTAATGTGAACATTTACTTCACTTTACTTTTCAAAACACCACCGTTGCGCTGATATAACAAAATATTTATGATTAGCAAATAGTAACATTCATTCAATCTTTAATCTATTTTATCTTTTGATGCATGATGTAATAAAATTTCTCAATGCGTATCAGTAAGCCGCAAGGTTTATTTCACGAGTCCTGCCGGCTTCGAAAAACAAAAATTTTATACCTAAAAATTCTACTAATTATAATGAAAGCTACACTATCGCTTTGCAGATTTTAATTGATATTATATAACCACGACTGAGGTTAATCTTAGAACATTGTGATTGTTATCTATAGTTTCTATGGAATAAATTAAAATATATGAAAATTTTGAATCTCTACATGACCAGATTTCGAAAATTTGATATTCTCGTAAACCATTAAATAAGATGAGAATATGATTTCTACAAATACAGGTATCATCTGTGCGATATTTTGCTTACTTATCGTTTATTGCAGATCTTTAAATTGATGATCTTGTTAAATTATTGATATTAATAAAATGAAAGGGTGCTTAATGCTGCTCTAGATGTTTCTTTGAGAGTGGATTTTATCTTATTATTTCAAAGTTATTATGATCATCTTATGGTGGCAGTAGTGGTACAAACTCAGGGGTGTTTTTTAATTGCATATGTAATGGGTAAATGTTAATGTCGCCATGGCACGTCTTGAGCAAATGTTATCTTATATCACAAACTAACGAATCATGATATCATCTTACAGGACTAACTACTACCCTTATTATTTACTACTGTAGCCAATTAAAGTGTGATGACTAGGAGGATCTAATAACCAGTAAGTTGTACCTTCTAAACCCGCTTAAAATAAATCTTAGAACGAACTGGCGTAATTTTCATAACGATTACTCATGAGATTAGTTCGATTCCTTTTTATTTGAATATTATATTAAACAAAAATGAAAATATAATTTTACACTACTGCATAGCCAACTACACAACTAGCAAAATTCTATTTTGTTATGAAAGCAAATTCTTTGTACAACTAAAACAAAGGTATCGGTATGACATTGATAATATTTAAAAGCTATCACAAAAACTGTTCTCAGTTATGTTATTAGATTTTCGTTCGATCAAAAATATTACTTGTATATTACTTTTATACATTATCGACGTTTGTCCCCTCTACTACGAATACGTTCTTTATCACTCCTGTGGTCTCGTTCGTGTTTCCCATCACGATGATGTCGATGTCGACTACGTCTTTCATCATAGCGATCCATACTATCACCAAAATCTCTGTCTGGGCTTCGTTCTCTGTGGTCCCGGTCCCGGTCACGATCGCTATCACGATCTCGACGATGCTTACGACTGTCGTGATTTAAGATATTCCCATCATTATTTAGAATATAGCAATATAATACATGTACAATTGTCCGCTGCATAACTCTACCATAGAGTCTCTACGTATATTAAAAGGTTATATCAAATATAATACCTAGAGGAATCCGATTGTTTTGCTTCAATGTTTTTCAGACAACTTTGTATCATTTCCAGTAACGCCTTTAATATCAAATAATTATGTAAAGTTTTATACGTGATTACAGAGATTTGACAATGTTAGAATCCTCTTTACTCACTTTAGATCTTTCATCATTAGCAGCTACAGAACTTTTAATAAGTGATCTGGCCGTTACCAAAGTTTCAATGGCATCATTCCGATCACCTAATTGAATAACCAGACATCTTCATTATACTACATCGAAGCTAACAGCTTACATTAAACCGAATATTTGAAGGTATTGCTTATTGTTCTACCTGCATTAGAATCCGCTAGAGCGCTTGTAATAGCCTTTTGAGCAGTTTCTTGGTTACGTTGCAAGATCTCATTGTATACAGCGTCATTATCTAGGTGTAGAACAGATTTATTAGTAAAACAAACATTTCCTAAGTGATAATTGGTTCACCGATTTTAATATACAATAAAAATTTCAAGAAAAATTTTAAATTACCTTGTCGATTAAATGTGGGAACAACATGCGGATTTTCCATTCTTTGACTAGGAAGATATAGGATTAAATGAATATCAGATTTTAGTTTATTTACAGCGTTTTGGAAAATCATTAATTAATGATGTTGCTTTAAAAATTTACCTGGGTTGAGGCATTGGTGCTTGCTTCGGCATGAAATTCTAAAATACGCGCAAGGTCGTAAATATTAATCAAAACAAAAATTGTAAATAACAATAAAAGCCTTTAGCCTTCTACAATATATAGCAGAAGTAGATTAAAGAGCGCTGAAACTAACGTCTTGTGCGGGCAAGAATGCAGGATTGACATGCATTCCTGGTGTCATGACATTCGATGTTACAGGCATGAAATTATCTAAAAGAGTGATACATTTTAGTGACAATAAAGAATCATTATGTAAAAATTTTGGGATCATATAATTACTTGGTTGATGTTGCTGATTGGGCACTTGCATTGAATGAGGATGATGAACATTTTGCATCATGCGTGGTTGTGGCTGCTGCTGTGGCTGTTGTGGCTGTTGCCAATCCGGTGGCGGACCTCTTACATTTGGCATACGTTGCATATTTCCGCCCATTGGATTATTATTAATAGACATGGGTGGCTATATACGTATATGGAATTAAAAAATAAGCACATTCATCAGAAATATACGCATCGAAAGATTACTATTCCTGCTACGATATGTGCTTGACATATTACATATAATACATTCTATTTATAGTACCATGACGTTACGAATAGGTGCCGGTGCCGGTGCCGGCGGTGGCATATTTATAAGACTTGGCTGAGCATGTCTCGGAGCAATTGCAGGAGGACCCATATTATTCTGCTGCAGAGAATATCTACGTTGATTGTTTACTGGATTATTTCTGTTATTGCCTGTAATAGCACCCCAAACATTATCAGAGGACAATAAATTAAGTGGAATAGAATTATTGATTTTAGCTAGTTTAATGCTTACCTCTTGACATATTACGATTCATATTTGACTGCTGTGGAGCATTTTGAGAACTCTGTTTATGTCTGGAATTATTTACCCCACTTGAACCGCTACCATGACTTGACTGGTCTAAAGCGTGGTTTGTTTCATAGTAATTTAATCGTCAAAAGATTGCGAAATTGTGCTGATATATTTCGATAAAGAATATGTAAATATTCTTGCTTACTGTTACTTTTTCTATTAGTAGTTTCATATTGCTGCGTGCCACCACCCTTATGATAATTCACTACCGGCCGATTGCCATGAATTTCCCTTTAAAAATATTAAAAATTCAAAATCAGAACTTCTATATCAAAATTTCCTCTAAAATAACAACTTACATCTTCGTTAAATTTTCCATTATCTTTTGCGCAGATGCACCTGATCCTACTTCTACAATGCAGTAACTGCATAAATAGAATAGAATATATCATTGATAGTTACAATATAAAGTTAATATAGCCCTCATGCCTTAAAATTACCCTTTCGATTGGCCATTTGCACGATTTTCACTAAATTTTATACTCATCATATCTGCAACACCAAAACCGTGAATAGCTTCCTCTAGGTCCGCATCAGACGTCCACTACATAATGAAAAGAAAATTTAGACTGCTATCGAGTTATGTTTAGGCTGTGTATATCTTTAGATAATCTTGTGGTAATATTAAAGTTTACGTTACATTCAAAAATACGCGTACATCTTACTAACATGAATCTTACCCAAGTTAAGTTACCACAATATAAAGCAACTTTTTTACCAGATGGGGTGACAACGGAGGATGGGGTTTCAATGTGAATATCTACTTCTAGTTAATTAATTTAATCAAGTTACTACTGGGCAATTCGAACTTTAATTTCGATGGTGTAAATAGAAGCTGATGATAGCTATGACTGAAAGTGAACGATACCTTGCGTAATTTTTACAGGACTTTCTGGATTCTCCTAGTAATTAGAATAAATAAGATTAAATTTTATTGCATATAACTCAAATTATTAACATACAGTAGAACAGTTACAAAGCCATAAAAGAGAATAAAGTTCACAATCTCAAAAACATGTAAATCAAATTTGTGTATTACAGGTGTTCAATTTTAAAATTATATATGCAACCCCTCAATTGATATATCATTTGCTACAGCATCCTGCTTGACTCATTCACATTTTATCAATCATTCAGTGTCTGCACGATATAGCACATTCAAAATTGCTATAACAAAATAATTCGTTCATTTAAATACTACTGTTGTATGCATGAATGATACTGAACACAGGGCAGTTTTATACTTATCTAAACTCGAGAATAGGCTGATAATGTGCGTTGTAACTAATCATGTACTATTATATTTTACGGACTCGGTCAAGTGGCAATACTTCAGCAACAAAATGCATTGCTGTCTCTCTGTAGTTAATCAATCACCGATTACATAAGGCAAAGTCGTCAGTAACATAAACGTGCACATTCTTGTACACTAGTACGTGTATTTGTATCGGTCTGAAATAGATAACGGTGGATTTTAAAGGGCAATCCTCATTTAATTAGCAAGTACGTTCTAATGGCCATTTATAGATAGATATTTTACTAATACGAGTACTTTTTCATCTTCGTTCATCTGAAGATATAGGTACGAAAATTTTAACTGTCTGCGTCAAGCTTTTATTTTCCGATAGGCTTCAACGGAGCATCTGGCATAATCAAGCTGATACGATCAGGGCCGATACAGCTTTGATACTTTATACCATAATATTTCATATGAATATACAAAAATACCTCGCTTCTAATCATTCATAAAAGGGTAATAAATAAATTTAAAGTGTAGCGCAATGTACTTGTAGTTAACCAGCCTTGAAATGATTCAACATCTGTAAACAGCCAAGAACCTAAAAATAGTTTACTGTCAGTTCCATCAATAGATATACAATGAATGCAAGTCACGTATTATTTTTAAGCTGACAAAAGAATATTAAATACTGTACATGCTGTACGATAAATGATTTACATACGTGAAAATCAAATTAACTACCGGTTACAACAACCAAGACATAAGTAGGATTAGCGAAAGGGCTATTAAAAGTTAATTTGCAAGTGATTTACTATTAGAGATTTTACTATTTACAAGGCTGAATAATGATATAAAGTAATACCAATACTTGCCAAATAGTGTAGCACCTTGTAACTGTATTTTATAAAAATCAGCAAATCGTAATGCTCTTACAATCTTAGTCCTAGAATATTCTAGCTAATTTTTAATTTCTAATAGCATAAATACAAGTCATATCCGATTATTATCACATTTAATAACACTGCATACAGTATATTTTATTGCAATATAGATCAAAGACTTGAAACAACGAGCATGCCGTTTATTGATGTTATACATAAATTGAGTAGCAGATTTACTGATATTATTTTATTTGTGACAGTATAGCAACTAACAATGTTTGAATGTTTTAGAATTATTACTATCTTGGCTTAAAATCATTACTAATCACTATTTGATGTTAGAAGGTGTTCTCATACTGACTTCTGCAGTTGAGCTAGGCATGCGTTGGCTCTGCAACATGATAGTAGTACTGTATGTATAGTGCCCATCTCGACGTAGATCCTGTCGTATGAATCTTTTATCACTAGCTACTAATTAGGTAATCTTTAAAGCGTATTTGGTTGTAGCACCTAGTACTGATCTCGCATCTATACACGTACATTCATCGCGATGAAATGATCAGGGTATATCGATCAGACTGTATATCATTTAATAATTAATATCGTTTATAGCAAAATAGGATACGTTTTTTATCAAATCTCACAGCAGTACTGAACTTTGTGTTCAGCAGAGCATAAATAAATAGAAAAAATTACAAGATATCCGTGCAAAAATACCTATTGGTCAAAAACCGGCTACATATCACTTACAACCATCCACTCAAACTTAAACTTTTTAAGGTTCGGCCAAAAGTCCACTGAAATCGAAGCAACCTCCATTGAATCATCCACAAGAAAATAGTAATATAGTCTTGTCTAATTTACTTTTAATAAATCGCACGTCTTCTCGGTAAATGCAATATACTATACAGCATGTTAGCTTCGATCATTCGCTTTATACCATTGGGCAATATGAATATGCTAGTAATAATCATCGTCATATTTCAATTAAAAATTGATCCACTACGGTAGTTATTTAGTAAATTACTCTTTCTTTTGTATGTCCATGCAAAATTTTTCTGCTCGCCTTCAAAATTGGATTTCAGTAGTATACTGAGTTAAAGCAACATTGGTAACGTATAACCCTACTACGTAACTGAGTACTTTGTGCGCTCTATCCTGTTGCTAGCCATCATCTACGTCATCTACCTACCCCTACGGACAGTAGTGTAATTATCAGAATTATATGTTCACTGTACAGTACAGTATACGATCAATTCACTGTCTCACTAAATTAGCGCAAGGCTATACTGTAGTAACTGACATTCGGATTGCAATATGCTTGATTCTAAACGTAAAGTCGTAAATACCGATTTCAAAAGCAGCATATCAACCATCGTACAGTATACAGTATATGCATAGATACGGCACAGTACGAATTACTTTAACGAATAAAAACTGAAAAGCAGATGAAAAGTACGAGACAAATATTTGCAAGATTACAATGAGGTATGGTACTGCAACTACTACAACCAAAGGATAGAAAGATATCACAGATAATTATGATAGTCATTATAATTAATCTGCACAATTATATACAACGTGACTTTCATTGAAGAATCCATAGCCAAAATTTTTCATTGCTATGGCGATGATGTCCCAATTTTCTGATAATTCGATCTGTAATGTTACCAATTGGTGAATCGCTCCTCTTGCACGACATCAAGATTGATACCATGCCATGATAAGATATTAATTTACTGGTCTACTTTTTCGGTCGTTCACAAGATGTAGCAGTTTTATCAATTGAGGGGATGCATTTTGTTTTAAATCATTATATAAAACATCCATAGTAATAAAAATATTATTTAAAAAATTAAAAAACAAGATTTTGAAACGAACATTTAACCCGTTACATAACAAAAAATCCAACCATTAAAAAAATGCTATAATAAAATAATAATAATACTATTTTGATGATGAGTTATAATTCGAAATATCAATATATTAATCAGCCTTGTTTTTGTTGTTAATTATGTTCCTTCGTTTTAACAAAGTTATGTAGGATCAAATAGGAGCAATTAGATATTCAAGATATCTGCCTATCTCAACACGTATTTGCTCTATCATGTTATCGCATGACTCACAGTGTAGAGTACAAATAAATTGATTTTATAAACGGTTACGGCAGTTAAGATGAAAGGGTATCATTATTATGCTAGTATATATGTGAAACATAGAAAGTATGACAGTAGGCAAGAGTTTGAGTACAACTAAATAGGCACGAAATCACTTTATATGAGTCGTTGTTCAAGTAGAGTCGATAAAAGACTGCAGTTGATAGATTTTCGAAAAATCAGATCAAAAATAAAGGAAAGGTTATTCAACTGTACAGTATATATAACATCACATTTTGCTTATTTTTAGCAAAAGACGTATTTTTACTGGTCGTATGTTCAAGATCCAATGGTAGGCATTATCGTTAACATCGTAGTACTTTTTGGTGCAGATTTACTTCAATAATTTATAATTCATTCATTATCAATATCTATGAAGAAGCAATCGAATTTACACGACTAATGGCAAAAAGAAGGTATGCACAAGAAAACTCTCAAGTTATCCAGTATATAGCAAGTACGGTAGTGAAAAATACTTTTCTCTTTATGAAGATAGCAAAGTAAATGCGTAACATGAGAGTTGAAATCGTTTATGATAGCAGCATGATGACGATTTCGAATAATATATATATATACAATATTATACAGTAACAATTAGCAGCAAGGTAAATCAATCGCTGTAAGCCCAACGGTTTTACACAGGATGATAGCAAACCTCTTCTTCATTTCTATCTGCTTGGGCATCATCATTGAGTTGGCTAACATCGGTAGTATTTTTACCATCCTCGGTTAATTTGGATACATCGATTACGTCGTCATATAGATCTTCACCATTGTTGTTCTCATCTTGTATATCTTCATCTTCTTCAGCATCATATTCCTACCGACATGAAAGACTCTTATTAGCATTGCATCTACGTATTGTTTATCGTTGGTAGCATCTTGTGCACTATTAAGGTATCCAAGGAATGCTAATCAATTTTGCAATTGGAAGGATTGCATAGGTAGAATCATTTGGCATGGTTGTCATGCTGGGGTGTATGATATTAAGGTAAGAAAGGGTAGACAGAGCGAGAAATAAAGGAAAGGCGGAACGTCCTCTACCGTATCGTTGAATTTCTTTTTAATTAGACAATTAAAGACTTGCTACATTACAAGAGCAAATTATCACTACACATAATCTGCTTTTTCTTTCTCTTGCTATTTTTCAAAGCCTAGTTAAACGCTAAATAAATAGTAGAGACAGCTATTGCTTTGGGTAAAGTAGCCTACACCGTATTCTACCTACTGTTCCTGTATGAGTATTCTACTGTACGAGTTGCTGAAGTCATCCGCTGGAAAATCAATGCACCAAAAAGAGCTGTTGAACGGTTACTGTTTTTTTATCGCCACACTATCTACATCCAATACTGTTCTAATTCTAACTTTACTTTATCTGTACAAGCAAAGACGGTCAAAGCAATGAAGAAAGCTGGAGAATATTCAATGAAAGTCAATGCATGAGTTCGAGCGGGAAAAGGTTTAAAGCGAACTGTAAGGAAAAACCAGCTTGTACTTTATTTTTTTCCTCTTGTTCTCTGAGAATAAAATCCTACATTTGATGGTATACACTGATTGATAGCGGTACAATAACTATTCTAACACATACTAGCTGTTATAATAAGCGAATTGAACTAGAAGTAAGCTAACTTACCCCTTCTAAATCATGATCTAACTCCTCTGGATAGAGGTCAATATCGACACCGTCCGCCATCTTCCTTGACTAAGAATAATGGAAAACTGAGCACACGGTTTGCTTTTGACGTGAAGCGTGGTGGACGATACAGCCGCGGTTACAGTGGCAGACAGTTCAGTATAGTCCAGTATGTACAGTACAGTGTACAGGATATGACATGATACAGTAGAGTGCGTGCAAGGCAGTAGGATCCATCTGTCCGTCGGTGGTCCAACCTGGTCCATTACAGTGTACAGTACAGTACAGTACAGTACTGTATGATTCGTAGACTAGTACTGTAGACAGTTCAGTTTAGTCCAGTATGTACAGTACAGTGTACTGGAATACTGGATACTGTATGACATGATACAGTAGAGTGTGTGCAAGACAGTCGGGTCCATCTGTCCGTCGGTGGTCCAGCCCAGTCTAGTACAGTGTATAGTGTACAGTATAGTATGATTCGTAGACTAGCAGATAGTTCAGTGTACAGTAGTCCAATATGTACAGTACAGTACAGTGTACTGGATATGACATGATACAGTACTGTAGAGTGCGTGCAAGGCAGTCGTTTCCATCTGTCCGTCGGTAACCCGGCCCAGTCCAGTACAGTATGATTTGTAGAATAGCGTATAGTACCCTACGGCAGAGTGCGTGCAAGGCAGTAGAGTCCATCTGTCCATCGGTGGTCCAGTACAGTGTACTGTACTGCGCACACGTCCGGCCCCTACAAGAGTGACGTGATGTTATTGTTGACTGTACACACTACTGCCATTGACGCCATTTTCAAGTACGAACTCATCTTGCACGTCAAGCCAACAAGTCCGACGTGATCACGATCATGGCGTCCGAAGGAATTCGCGATAAAGTTGCTCATCTCTCTTTTAACCAACAACATGGTAATGAATGCAACTGTTCATCACGACAGAAATCAATTATAAGGATCATTGATGCGATTACAGTAGAAGATCGATGTAATGCAATCCCCGTAAAAGACGATCAAAAGTACTTGTTCGTTTCTCATGGCATGGATTGAAAGGGAGAGGGACTTGGGTAGTTGGCAGTAAAGACATTTGTATTCTACTATGGATAGAAGAATTTTAGTCCATCACCAATACCATCCTATGGAGTTGTAACGATGTTAGTCGCTATGGCAATTGGATAGTGATATCATCGTCTTTGATAGGGATCATTGCATGCCTCTATTCATGACAATTGAAATGGAGGGGTGCAACATAACTCTTCTTCCAATACATCAAATCCAGATACGACTATACTACTCAACTTGATCCATTGCATTATATTGCGCTTCTATCCAATCGATTAGACGCTAAATAGGATACAGTAATAATTTCCTCATCCTAGCACAGCCAATATTAGTACAGTTGTACATCCAATTGCAATGATCAATGGTCGATCAACGCCTACATTATTGAACATCAATCAGTCATCAACTGCAAGCCAATAGCGATTCAATTTCCTGTAGTCTCTAGCAAGGTCAACGTTAGTAGAGTTTTGGATCGAATTGGAATAACCGATGGTCGATATACGCCTACAATATTGAACATTAATCATCGTCAACTGCTAGAAAATATACATCCAATGATCGGTATTCCCTAGTACCTTCAATGTACCGAATCGAATTGGAATGACTAATGGTCGACAGACTGTGTGGATTAAATTAAACATAAATCATCAACTGCAAGAAAATATCGATCCATCGATTGTTGCCTGTAGTTCGTAGCACTCTCAGTCTTAGTATACAGTTATGGATCGAATTGGAATGACCAATGGTCGATAGACTCCTACAGTATTGAACATGAATTTCAACTGGACGCTAGAAAATATCGATCCAATTCAATAATGCTTATCGAAACGTATTCTAATATACAGTACTAGCCGACAGTACCGTAGTAGTTTATCAATGGTTACACAATCCAACTAAGTAACAGTTTCTTTTAATATATATCTTAAGGCTAGCCAAAACGACTACACAGCACCTTCTTGTTACTTATTAGCTGTTCTGTTGTTATCAATTATTATACACCTACATGTACAACCGCTATCACTAACTTGTAGACTATCTACTAGCGTATCATTTCTTTCAATATTGATACATACTAAGTCATTCATAGAAAGAAAACTACCTCAACTACTACGTATTATGACTGATTCATGTAATGATGGATGACATGGTAGTCTTTTATAGCGTATCTGGACACAATTACAGATCATTCTTAATCCTTGATCTTCATCAGAATCGAATAACTGTGTCTATCACATGCGGAAAATCCAAAGTGCTGACAATATTATGATTGATATATTTAATATTATGTTACAACGACTCTGAAAATTGTAATACGCGTACGTTCCAAAGTTAATCCATCAATATTAATCCCGGCTATCAATGCATTCCACTTTTATAGAAGTATCATTTCTGAATATGAATATAGTATAGCTTTTACATATGTGTGTGTCTTCTATACATGATCCCTGTAATCATCATAACAAATATTGTCTTTGATAATGAAGGGTACTAATGACATAAATTGTATTTTGGATCTTCTGTTAGACTGCTTTGCATGCTCTTTGGATACTGGTTTTCGTGTATATAACATCTCACCATTGACTGAAAAGACAAGACTAGGTAATAAATTTGTTCAATGATGCAGTATTCATTATGCTACTAGAGTTAATAATGAAAATTTAAACTTATTTTCATTTCTCAGGAGTAATAAATCTATTCAATAGCTTCGTGGTGGTATATTATAATTTAGATAGTATATGCTAGATAAGCATATTATAATTAGAATAGAACTCATTTTTATACCCTTATACTTCTTAATAGCTGTAAAATACATCTTTACATTCCTTGCAAGTTTGTGTACTGAATGTGGGAAATTTCTATCCTTCATTTGTTGTTTACACACTTAACCACGATACATCATAAATACTCATATTCTATGCATGTATTTCGCTATAGGTAATAATTATAATTATAAAGAATATGCACTTGCGTAGCGATTTAAATTAATAGTACTCAATCGTTAAGATTATGCGAACGTAATGACTTCATTATGGTAAAGTTTTTTGTCATTTTATAAAGATTATAGACATCCTGTAATATTATGATGCACATCAACCTCGTTATGTTACTTAGCGATTTACTTCAGTACAAATCATCTAACTGCTATCTATTCTAGGCAGATATAGAGTGACTTTGATTCTTTATCCTTAAACTTCTAGAATTTGACCAAGTTGGCAGTGTCAGCCAAACTCAATTGCTTTACAGGTGCAATCTATTGGCCGTTGTTGGTGGTGGCTTATTTCCTCAATACTCACCTAATGATGGTATCTACTACTCGAATTTAGGCTAATTTCGATAAAATAAATGGCATCGTACAATGCATATACAATATACTTTACTTTAATTACGTCTGATAAATGCAATATACTGTATGTATGCGAGTACACATATATATATAATGTGAGCTAATTGCTATTAATACTTCTTTATGGTATAGTTTTAATTTGGGATGATCTTAAAAGGCAATTCGTATTACGGTACTCTTTTAAATCGTCAGTCTTAGCAGTACGAATGAGACGAAATAGGTATGAACCATTGATATTGATGATCCTTTCATTGGTACCTCATTAACCGTTAAGCATAGAATGCGTATAACGCCGCTAATTTGCCATCTTATCCAATTTTTTTTGTTTTAGGATTATTGTTGTATTAAGTAAGATGCTATACGTATTCTCATTTCCTAATACCAGCAAATTACTTTATTCGTTTGCTACAGCAGAAAACCCAAACGGTATAATGTTCTCACACTAATCTTGATGTCATTGTAATGCCACTATATTAGAGCATATGTAATTGAATACGATGTATAAATTCTTAATTTAATATCATTATTTTAGGTCTTTGTGAAATCTCTTCTAGTACTAATCATGCAGTATTGGTTTTTCCTGGCAAGATAACCGGTAGATTGCAACTAATTGTAAGTTCTGACTAAAATCGATAGTACACCAACTTCACAGTAAAATAACGTAGCCTATGGTATATTGTCTCTTAAAAATTGCATTAGTTACCATCTTCCTGTATTCCATTATAGGATTTGATGCAACATCGAGATGATGACAAGAGTCATCAGCCGGTCATTAACGCTCACGAAAATGCTTTGGCCTGTATAGCTTTAAATCATCAGGGTTCACGTGTAGCGACTGCGTCAGTGAAGGTATCTATTGATATTTTAACTTTTGTTGAATTCCATTCATGCTAAGCTATCATGCATCATACATATAGCAACTAATAGAAATATTATTAACTCAAATCAAATTTAACCTAACAATCAAAATGAATTCAATCTAACAGGGGACCCTAATACGAATATTTGATACTTCCTCTCAGCAAAAGTTATTTGAATTCAGGCGTGGATTAGATCCTGCTACACTATATTGGTAAATTTATGTGCCACAGCTTGTCGGGCATTCTATGTGCTATCGTTGAGAATGAAAAAGTTTAGACGCTATACGAATTGATCTTGTGTAGAATTAAAGTTATCACTAAGAAATTTCGTTTTATTCTTTAGTATGAATTTTAGTTTAAATTCGGAATACCTGTGTGCATCTAGCGATAAAGGAACAGTCCACATCTTTGCTCTTAATCTCACTTCTTTAAATCGGAGATCTGCGTAAGAATACCCAATTGTACCCTAATTTATATAAATATATAGCCTAAATGCGTATTATATATAACATAAGATTATATAACCGTAACGCAATTTATTACTTGATTTTGGTAGATTATCTAAAATTGGACTATATGGGCAATACGTAGATTCGGTTTGGGATTTTACTAATTTTACCATTCCTTTAGAATGTGCTTGTATATGTGCCTTTACCAGTGACCATACTGTAGTAGGTAATAAAATGCTCGATTTCAATTTTTTGTATGGACTCAGTAAACTATCCACTGAAATAGAATCAAATTTTTTTAGTTATATGCATCAATGGCACATTCCACAAATACAAATTTTCATTGGACGGAGTTTGTACCCGTACGGAATATGGCATGTATCTTTGCATTGGCGACAACGAATTTTAGTACAAAACTACACGATTTATTGTTTTCGAATATCAGCTGTGAATTTCGCCAATTAACAATTTCAGAAGTAGGCTTTGCTATAAAAAAAGTTTTTATTGTACTATTGGCTTTTGAAGCTAAAATTTACTAAACAGATTAGTATTTTTACAATGAAGATGTTAAACTAATAAAATCTCAAAGTTATCTTCGATATATTACGGTACTGTACACGATTTCGTAAACTAATTCGTTGTAGATTTAGTTAAAACCGTTATCCATTACGCACAATGATAAACGTAGACTTTGATGAATAACCTTAAAAGAGATAGCCAAAAGATATAAATATCTAACATTGTATAGTATTGTAAAATACTTAAGCCATATTGCAACTGAATTGCTTGCATATTTTATCCTCGTTACGAATATATAATTGGGCCTTGCACTATTTTATCACAGCTTGACTCTTACTTAATTCACTCGTGAATTGTTAAAATTCCCTTGTGAATTGTATCCCGCAACTTAAATAATAGTTGTTTACTAATTTAGCAATTCATCTGTGATATAATTCTTGGCTGTACGGTCTTTATGTCGGTTTTATTTTACCGTATTTTATTAAATAATCTATCTTGTAGTGTAAAATTCACGCCTGTTTTATGGATGTAATTTTATTGAACGTTATGTCTTTGTAAATTATTGGGCATCAATTATTTATTACGATTCTGTTGGTAACATAAAATTAAACTAAGTGAACTGAATAAAATGTAGCAGACGCTTCATTATATTTATACTGTACTTATGTTACAGCCACTTTTGTAACACAGAAACTGCTTCCAAGGGCAGTTAAACACAGATTAACAGCTTTCACTAAGACCAAAACTGCGGGCAAAGTCCGAAATACGGTAATTTCCCTTAAATTGTTGGGTTTTGGCCGTAACCTATATATATATACTGTACACAAAGAAGTTAATACGGATAAACAATATCAGCCGTCATATATTCTTAGATCTACATTAGTAAAACTTTGAGTTCTGCTTTAAAATACGCTGGAGCATGCATATAATATGAAAGTAACCATGATCATAACATGAATTGACCTTTGAGCTCTCTTATAAATTAGGTATCTAACTAAATACTAACAATCTGCATGTCTGACGTAACACGTCACGGTAGGTCTATCAAATGGTAATACTATCTGTTAAATGAGCACATTATCGTAAACCGTCTGCAAAGCGACGGGAGTTTGCACTAGTATAGTATAAATTCTCACCGCTAAGTACTAGTAGTTACAAGAGTACATATTCTAGCCGGTGTGAAGATTGATCCTAAATACATATTAAGAGCTAGAAAATACTGTAGTATTCTGCTTAAAGGTACATAGGAGTCGTTATCAGTACAATAATCATAACTAGTAGCATAATATTATCCAGACTGCGTACAAATTAAGTATAAATTATATGTAGATCTGTTGTAATTGTAAGCAAGAGAACTACTTGGCTGTGTACTATGGTCGCCATAAACAACCCATGTAACTATGATGGTTGTATTATAATTTAAAAAAAGTTATCGCACGTCATATTTGTAAAGCATTATCTAATTTGTAGATTCGTAGGTGGTCATCTATTACTTCATCAACCATCAATTAATCATTTGTCCGTTGGAGATCATCTATTACATCATCCATTCTTGTATTTAAAGCATTTATAGTTCAGCCTGGCAAACAATACTGTCTACTGTATATTCGGAAATATCAGATTCTTATTGTATATTATAAAACAATATAGTCCGTTGGAGATCACCTATTACATCATCCATTCTTACATTTAAAACGTTTATAGCTCAGCCTGGTAAACAATACTACCTGTAACGAGTTTTATCATCAATAAATAATGAATGAACCTCATATTCGGAAATATCAGATTCTTATTGTACTTTATAAAACAATCTCAAATTGATGAATTCGTTGGTGATGTTCTATCACATCAACAATCATTATGAGTTCGCTAGAGATCATCTACAGACTATAGCTAATTAACCGTTATGCACCCAATAGGAACCATCCATCGTACAATTACCTATGACTTTGATGTGCTTATACACTAAACAAACCCAGCATGTGATCCTATCTGTAGTGAGCTTTATTTCTTTAATAATAAGTTTTACATTCCAGAATATCCATTCTTTATTCGTTTCTTGCTTTGCAATGCTTTAACGTCTTTATTAGGCTACCGACACGAGGTTCAGCTATTTTCGATAAATATCTAGATTAAACTATGCGCGCGTATGTCATTTTCATTGCGATAATCCTGCAACTCATAAATCCAGTCGTTCCTGCAACGAGTAAGTTATTCAATTGATGCTAATTTCGAATATCTATTACTTTAGTGTTAAAATCGTCAATTTACTAGGTTAAAAATTTTAATTTGAAAATTGACAAACTACCATAATTCATATCTGCGTAACATCCCTATCTAAATAAGCAGCATATCATCGCTGTAATTTTTATGTGATTGATGTTATTAACTATCGATATAAAATTAATTTTTGCTAACCTAGGCAGCACATTCGTTTGGGGATATGGCTCTGATAATGGTGAGAGTGTATCATTATTAGTGAAAATAAGCTATTTCTTACTAGTATGATGATAGGTACTGTTATCTAACAGAACAAAGCTATAATATTTTCTTAATATTGTACTTACTATAATATAATTTCTTGAATAGGTCCTTCCAAGTGGGGCCAGTATTATCCGATTTGTCTTGGAAAAAGACAGTCTCCAATTAATATTGATTCGCTACGAACCACTTTTAATCCAAAGTTAGAGCATATACAAGCTTCGCACTACATTTCTCCTCAGCCTAATATTAAAACTACTTTAACAAATATTGGCAAATCAATATTTATACAACCTGCAATCGACTATAGTCCAGTTTTAGTTGATCCATTAAATAGTGGAGTTTTTTACAGAGCTCATCATTTGCATTTTCATTGGGGTGCTTCGGATAATTACGGGTCTGAAAATGCTATTGATAACAAATATTATCCTATCGAGGTAACATTTTCGTTATATCAACTCTATGTAGCTAATGTCTTATTGGCTCTATAGCTTTCTGATCGAGTCTATTAATATCCTGCTAGAGTATACATGCCATATTATTACAATTACTTTGTATCTAACTAAATCATCAACAAATTAAATTCTACTGCTAAACGCCAGAATATAAGTCTACATCGATAATAAGAATCTATTAGTACTATAGGGTGAAAAAAAATTTATTGTTACGAATAGCATTCAAACTATTATTAAAGTCGTTGTCATTTAATTTATACTTAGCAAACCTTCTTGCAAACAAACCAGTTATTCAAAAAACAATAACATAAATCTATGTCAGTTAGGAGACTCTAATGATGTATACAATTAAAATCCTTTTTAATTTAACCAGTGGCATTTTCATCTATGAGAGAATTATTATTGCTGTTACTTTATGCATAAGAAATAAGTTTACAAAAAATCAGTAATGCTTAATAGCAAGAACATAGATCTATATCTGTAATAAGAACCTATAGTTAGGTGGTTATTTCAAGTTTCTGGATAGCTATGACCGTTACAATCTGAAAGGCTAACCAATGTATTTTCCATTACTTTTATACTGTGCTAGATTCACATTGTACACTACAACATTAAATATCAAAACGTTCTTCAAGCAATCCCTAAGCCCGATGGGTTAGCTGTGATTGGCATTTTTGCTAAGGTAACTTAATCCAAAGCAATACATGTAGTATACGTAGCAGATGGCAAGAATTTCTATTGAATATTAACGTACATAGGTACAGCAAAATAACATCAATAAAACAAAAATTGAACATCTTTTCTTACAGATCGGAGAAGGCAGTGCAGGGTTTAGTTGGCTATTACAATATATGCAAAAACTTCAGTATAAAGGTGAGATTTTAAAAACTCATGTACGAATATTTGTTGATAGGAAAGGTATTCCATTCTGTTTCTTTTACCAACTTACAAATTGAATACATATTTCAAGAAGTTTCTGCACTTTGTATTTTAGCTATCAGCAAGTCTAGCGACTAAAATTTTAATATTACTCTCTTCCATAACTTAAGATTGTAGTACTGGCGATTCTTATTTACTAACAAATAATTTTTAATTAAATTATGGTCGATATTGAAAATGTTCACTGTCCTGATTGGATCATCTGGTCAACATCAACCTTACAGACGAAACAGTAACTGCCAATGGTTTTAGTTACTCGTCTTTCTTACCTAAAGATATGAGCAAATACTTTACATTTCCTGGGTCGTTAACAACACCGCTATGTGAAGAATCAGTACGATGGATTGTGATGGAAGAACCGATTACTATATCAAGCCAGCAGGTAATTTTAGTCCTTAACTAGAAGAAGAAATATAAACTCATTCAACAGTAGCAAGAATTTTGGCTAGTTGCGAAATCGATTGTTATTATCTAAGTCTATAGCCTTTTTTGTGCCCTAGATGAATCAATTCCGAAAGCTTTATGCCACAGCTCGAAATAAATCAAGTTCTAAGTATATCGAAAAAAATTATCGACCTGTACAACCATTGAATAACAGGATCGTCTATAGCAGTTTCGATACTAATGCATATACTAACACTATTATAATAGTTTTTGGTAGTATATTCGCTGTCGTCATAGTAGCAATAGGCGCTATTGTTGCAGTTTATGGTAACATGATGAAATCATAATATCGAATTTCGTGGTAAAACTGGCAGGTTTTACATACAATATTCGTCAGGTTATTTTCTACCAAAATTAATGAAATTTTCCTAGCCTAAACGAGATATTTATCTTGTAGTCTGTGCAAAGGAAAACTGATCTATTGACTTTTACATGGGTTTACTTAATCATGAATGGTTTAGCGGTTTTATTTACGTATGAATATACATTCAAATCTGGAACTGTCATATGCTGTGCTCACAATATTACTATTGTAATATATCAAGATATATTCTTCAATAGTAACGTTATGAATAATACGATCTATGTAGTGCTACTATTAAGATGTATTTCTGGATAATGTATATCGACTATGTCCTGTTATGATAAACTCACATTTAGAATGTAAGTAGTTTATAAGTATGATTTTAATGACCGTTTTCTTGTCTAGTCTTCATTTAACCTAATCTTACATGTCTAATCCTACGTCAATTCCAATAAAAGCTCTGATCCCGTATACGTGCTATGACTATCAAAGCTCCGCAAGATGTTACAGGAACCAATATAGAATTCTCATACAAGGTTATTATCTTCAGTTTTGTAATTTATATGAAAACTGAGTTTGGTTTCCTACCCTGTTATTAGAGAACATTAATATTAGATAATTAAATTAAATTAATCCTTAAAATATATTAAGGTATATGCGAAACAATCAAGAGCTTTATTACTAATATTCTGCGCTTAATTTGCGGCTCGTTAGAAAAGAAATCGACTTCAGGCGTCTATTAATGGCATGCACAATATTTTTGATAGCGCATTTCCTACTTATAGTGTCGTTTTGGGAAGAGTAACCTGCAGAAAAATTACTTAAACCCTAAAATTGACTTCTTTGGCAGTCTATAGGTACTTGATTAGTGTTGATTTTAGGAAATTATCACTAATATAATTGGAAATCTTTTCTAGCTGTATTGTAATGTATTCAGGCACCATTAACGATTTACTCAGTACAGAGCGGTCAATAAGATAGTTTAGAAGTTCAGATATTAGAACGCTCTTTAAGTAACGGGACTTAAGCTAATACGCGTTAAATTAATGTAAAAATTGTAAAACTTGATCGGCGAAGAAATAATTCGACTGGGAAATATCATAATGCCGCTATATTGATTTTGAATTAAGTATCATAAGAGTAAACGTATTTCATATCTTTACCAAACACCGCTATGAGATACAAAGGTTAAGTAAACTTAATATTTAGACCTAATTAAGTATAATTACGCAAATGTAAATTCGCATTAATGCAGCTAAATTCAAACATAAATTTACTAAATACGTGATCTTAATTATTTTTAATGAAACAAAAACGTAATAATTATTTCAAAGGAAGAGACAATATTGATTTCGAAAAGATTTAAATTTATCTCTAACCAAAGTTAAAAATATTCTGAGTAATCTAGCGGTGTAATACTGGGCAGCAGGGTCCTTAATTTGGCATTTTCGATCACCGTCACCCGAGGTAGCGGATAATTTCAAAAAATATCTAAACCGAACCCAATTTTACCCTATACTGTTTAACTCGGATGCACGACAAAGGACCCTCCTGGGCAGTTTGTTTTTATAATACTTCGAAAATGTCTTTATAATATTTAAGTTTGATTTAATTTCATCTAATGAAGTTGTTTTAAGTTATAAGATAAATTAGACTATCCTCCTCTGTAAAAAGCAGTGAAGATATTTCCTCAATCCGATTGTAATGAAATGACAAGTGTAGAGATCAAGCTACGAAACTTTAACGAACTTTGATTCTACTTTCGTTGCACTCCGGTCGATTTAATGCTAATACTTTGACACCAAATAAAATTTGGGGAAATAACCGAACAAAAATTTATTACAAAACAAAAATGGAGATAAGTATAACCCGAACAACCTTACAAATGCTTAGCTTTAAGTATTATTAAAATAAATGACAGACTTAAAAACTGTCAACGACCAAACAACCTTTCAAAAAAGAAGAACGTTTTATCTTACGACAATTCGACCCCGAAGGCCTTTTAAATTCAACAAGTTCTTCAAATAAAATCTTCTTCTACTCTCCCCCTAAGTTTTCTAATTGCACTATCATTTATAGGCTTCGTAGAGCCGTTAGAGGTATTTAAAACTAAACATTTGCTACCAATCGCTCTTAAGATCCGTTTTACAAAACTACTTTGCACCATTTAAGAAAACAAAAATTATTCGAAGTTCAGACACAATTTACCCTACGATTTCCTTACAAAACACAATAAAACTAACAAGCTAACTATAAAAATACATCAAACTTCATTTCTAACATAATTTCTATCATTAGTACACTATAAAAGTCTAAAAACCAACCTTTAAACATCAAGATTTAGTCATAAAAACAACATTCTAACTACCTAACAATCAACACAACCTCTGCCAATTTCCATCTTATTTTCTATTTTCCTCACTAAATCTCCTAATGTGACTTCAAGTCACGTCATAAAATTCCAAAGTTTCAAATTCATAATAAAAAGTCCAAATCTCAAAAATCAACTCTCACGATATTTTTCATGAACAAAAATCCAAAAATTAAAACAGAAAAATTATAATTCAGACATAAATTAAAAATAAACCCGACCGGTCCCAGAATCCGAAAACTATATCGGACACAAATCCGGAAAAATTCGGTTTTTATAAAGATCACAGTAATCGCTTATCAAAAAGAACTTATATGACTATTACGACTACTTTTCTGACATTAGTATCGCTTAGTATTCGCGAGTATTGACAGTTGATGTTTTAGCATCAGATTGTACTGTAACTGTACGATCATAGACTACATTACAGTACTTTATCGTCATGTTATAAATCCCCTTTCTCTAAGGATAGGGTTTTGCTACTAAGTCGAATTTCTTTACAATTTGAATAGACGATCAAACGCCCTTTCTTTAGATTAGGCATTTGTTCTATAGGGCTACTTGTATAGTAATCTATATAATACCTTGTAAAATAATGAAGAAGAAAAGATGGCAACATGATGATTTGGCAGGGTAAAACTTAAAGACACTATCACTTTCTAGGTAATTTCTATAGTAAAATAATACTAATTACATACTAAAAACTACAAAGGACTCTACTTTTTAGTCCTTTTCTACATGATGTTGCTAGCTAAGATCTTACAGCAACAGTGTTTTTGTATGACCATTTCAGTATATAAATTCTAGTATAGCTCATATCAATCACCCGTTGCATATTTGTTGCGGTAATCATTATATCTATTCTAGAGAAAGTGTTACGTAATAGTAAAGTATATTTAATATTAATATGAAGAAGAGTATTTTATAATGTTTGGATATCATGTTTATTTGGACTCTATCGAAAGGAAATTTGAGAAATTATTGACTGATCAAGTAATGCAAACTTTAAAGTAGGTGAAGAGTTCATTATAACTGTTCCTAAATAGTAAATTATGCCTAACTAGGCCATTAACTATTTCATAATTGATCCATATCATCTTACTTTTAATATGTCTGATCTTATTTCAGAAATTATACCAGCAAATTAGTGATAATTTTAGCTGGTAAAGTTGAATCTAAATGCTTTTCATTGTCCTAGTTCGTCGGTTATGACTCATTTCCGTATTCATCTTATCAAGGCCCATTAAATCTATAGAATCGTACTTTCGGATACAATCTAAGGTTCCATTAATTGGTAGATTATTTCTCTTAAAAGATTCTATATATAAACTTCTATAGTAGGCTATTCATGTCTAGAAAATAAAAATACCATCATGTACAGATTGCGATCATACTTTTGTTTAAGACGAAGTTTTTCTAATCCAATAAATCAAAGCGTTAGCATACTTTTACTTCCTTTATTGATAACTAAATTAAAGCTTTCAACAATCTTAGTACTGTAAACTTATGATGCAAAAATAAATAATTAAATATAAACTAGCTATGAAACTATCTCAAATTCTTTTCTATCCATATTATTTTATAAACTACTTTCAGAAAACACTTAATGTCTGTTTATAGAAAGGGACATAGTTTAATTGTAGACTTAATTCATGAAATTGGATTCTACTTTTCTGTTATAAACTTATTAATCACTTAGAATAAAGCTGATAATAAAATCTGTAAATAGAATATGGTAAGAATTAAAATCATAACCGATTTCGAATATTTAGAAAGTGATTATAGAATTACATAACAGTAATATTGTAGTTTTATCATTCCGTATTACTACTATATCTAAATAGAGCCAATGACAAGCTGTTGAAGTCATCTCTAATGATAAGCTTAGCTACATGTTGCCAGTTAATTCAACTAATACAACAAAATAGCACGCACTGCCAAACAGGCATACGATTAAAGTTGATATTGTAAGGATAATGGTGTCCTTGGCGTTATTCTAAGTGCCATTGAATATATCCATCCATACTCTTATTATATGTATTATATACGTATTATATGCTACTGTATGTAAATAGACTGCAATCTGATTGTCATTTCAGAAACGATTTAGTAGAAGCATTAAATAGAAATCTATTGTAAATAAAAATTGGAGAAAATAGGCCTACTCTTCCGCATTTTTCTGTATAACAGCGATAAAGTCAAGTAGCGATTATGTATTTCATGTGTATTTCTGAAAATATCAAGCAATTAGTTAACGGACTATTTACGTAATTTCATGACGTTATTATGATTTATATTAATAACAATCTCAAACATAACCTGAATCTACCCGTTACTTTTGGCGAATAAATAACTAGCAGATTTATCTTGGACTAAAACATGTAATGAGCTAGCATAAAAGTATTGTAGCATCCATTTCAACTGCTGTTGTTACACTAATATAGCAGGATCTCTCCATCTATATGCAGAAAGAAGTAACAAAGTTTTCGACCATTTCTTTTTTTACACTGTAATAAAATCATCAAAACATAATATAATTTTGATGCACGCAAATACTTTCAATAAATGAAAAGTAGCACCTGGTTTACGCATACATTTTGTTACGTAGTTTCTCCTTTTTAAATTTTAACTTTTCTTTTACTCGTGGAACATTATTGAAATAATTAAATTTCTACGGCTAATTTCGAAAAGCTTTTACGTTATGTACAGCACATTCTATGCATGCTAGCTTGTTACAAATCCAAATTTGTAATGAGGAATTATAGAATTACAATATAAAACTAAAGCTATGAGTCTACTGTCTAGTATGTCCTCTTTGATATCTCCTATAGTACGATTTTGAATACTGACAATATCCTATCGTCAGGAGGAAGAGTAAGGCCACTAGTCTCTTAGGCTAAAGTGAAGCTAAACTTTGTTGAAAAGTTAACGAATTTATGGTAAGTCGGCATAAACATCATTAGTTTATAGATAACATTAGACAACTGCGTAAAAACTTACTTTGTAATATAGCTGTAAATGTAAGTCATAAAATATATTTAAGTATTGATTAAAGAGTTGGAATCTCAATCGTGGTAATTTGATCCACGAAGTTGACATACTTAGTCATACTGGAATCAACCACACTAGCAAGGTTCGCTTTCAATCGTAAATTGCTGATAAAATTTTATTATTTTTAATAAGTTTACAATTTTAGTTTACTAATTTACATTTTAGTATTATCTACACCATTCATTGGACTTTTTTTACGGGTATTAAAAATGCCCTTGACAGAGATGTGTCATAATTCGTTAAATTTCAACTAAATTATAGCATTAAATCTGGCTAGTGAAACAACTGAAAAAAGTTTGATATTGATACTTTTGATAATTTGAGCTCTAGTTTAGTAAGTCATATAGATATCTGATTTTGAAAAATTTATGAGAAGCCAAAATTTGGTTGTTAAATGGGAGGTTTCAGTAGCTAGGAAAACTGCTAAACGTATCTAACTATTTTCCAGGCATGCTATAGTTATTAGTATATAGCTCGTATGTAGTATCTATCTATATAGAGACTCTCAAGCAGTTTAGAAACAAGGCAATGTACAGTAATAAAACATTATTGAAGAAGATACAGTGCCACAGCAATCAAATTTTCAATATACCGTATGTTGGAAGGAGTTATAAAAATAATCAAAACTACGAAAAAAATATTAAATAGCTATTCGTTCGATCATGTTATCTCGATAATACTAGCAAAATAAATACTTTCAACGAGTATCAGTAATAAGCAAAATGTGTATCTCTATTACACTCTTCTTATACTATGAGAGTAGTTATGACACTAGCAGCCCTAGTAACAGTAAGGCCTACTGAAAGAAAGAGAGAGCGACTGTCAACGATTCCATAAACAGTAAAGTGTACGGTTTTAGATGTACAGAACATTTGAAATGGCCAAAGAAATAATCAGCCTCCACATTTTGAAGCGATAAAAGTCGTCGACAGTTCCTCTCTCTTTTTCTTTCAGAACTATAGTTTAGTAGTTCCTACTAATAGCTATCCTAATGAAAAATTTTACCAACTAATTATTTTTATTATTTAGTATCAAATTTGCAAATTACTTATTTCCTATTTTCATTCTATTTCCTTTATTATTATGAACACTTTTTATCAATATCTTGATGTAATGATGTTGTGTTATTGTGTAGGTTGTAATACTGTTGTCAACATTTTGGAGCTAGTAAGAACAAGCACAAGTATGATCATATTGTTAGCGCAAGGGATGTTTCAGTTGAGTCTAGAGGTTAATAGATGTTGTTCAGTAATTCCTGTTTATGATCTTCGGGTTGTAAACAGGCTAAGGGGTATAGAGTAAGTCGTTAAGTTAAGGCAATAGAGTTTGTGTTTTTTATAGTCTGCAGTTGACAATTTTTGTTAACGAAAACCTCGTAATAAACTGTTTTACTCCGAATCGTTTGGGATTAGAATTGTTGGAAAATAAGAAGAACAGATTTATTACATTTGATTAATAGCTAATCAATCGTTGCATAGTATTCTGTGCCAAATAATGCCGAAAGACAGATAAATTATTTTGATTATAGATTAGTTTTGATTCGATTTTATTAGTAATACGGGGTTAAAGTTTGTAAAATTGGCTTAGTAAAGATCAGTTGTTGATGATGTAGTCTACTGCAAACAAGTATGTACGACATACCGTACTAAAGAAGCTCTGTTAAGACGTAGCAACTGAAACATGTAAATATCTAATTCTATTCTGTTATTGCAAATATAACTGTCATAATAGTAAACCGAGCACGAGAGAACCATTATAGAGTGCTTTTCAAGTCAATTAGTTGAGTTCATAGATGAACTGCCTACGATAAATTATAGGTTATCGTCGATGTTATTAGTTCATGGATATATGTTAAGATTGATCATGCAACGATTACGGTTGTACCCTAGGTTATACGTCGATTAAAATAATTTTTCGCAGACTAACCGCCAAGATATCTTTCAGACTGGAAGAACGGACTTTTAACTTAAATTCTAGTTAAAGCACCCATGTTATTGATTATTAAATATAAAAAATCGTCAGGAAATCGTTGAATCATAAGAAAAATAGTCCTTATTGCTTCCTTGCGTCCATGTTTCTCTACATTGCCGTAGCAGTATTTATACTACTCCATGTGGTTTAGAATATGAATTCTCTGTCTAATTTACTCTATACCCAGCTTCTGAATGTATAATGATCATTTACAGCTTGATTCCAAACTTCGTTGATATTGTTTACCTAATTCATATATTTCTGTTTGCTATCAGAATTTAGGCCTCGACTGGAGCGGATTCGCTTTGTCTAACCCCTTATAAGAGGCTGGCTAAAAATCTGAGGAAAGATTTATGCTTACGATAGAGCCATTTATGGTACACAGATATTCAAAACTGTGTATGGTTATACAATTTCGAATATTTATATCTTCTATACATTGGATAAAACTACGATACGAACATGCGATTTAGATGACGAATATTCTCAGTTATCATAAAAGAAGATAAAGTCATTTAATACAATTTGCTACAATGGATATGCTAATTCTTTGCTATTCATATTCCAGTAAATAATTAATTTGAATTGACTTTCCACTATACACTTAGTAAATAGCAGTCATTTGAATCCAGATATGTAATCTATCAACATGATTTTGAGACAGTTTTAACATTCAGCGAATTATAGTTAATCTTTCTAGCAAGTTTCCATTCATCTTGATTATGTACAACAATTTTTGTAAGAAACTTTATCAGCATACATTAGAGTAATTAGAAATCGCTTTAATAAATAGAGCACAGAGCTAATATAATTTTAATGTAATATTGACTAAAATTCGGAGTTTATGATTTGATATTAATGTTTTTAATATAGTATTTCGGTAATGTAACATCTTATTTTCGAGTTAATTAAAATTAGTTTCAATGCAATACTCCATAAATACTCTGCCTCTATCTAAATAGAATATTTCAATCAATTCTATCCTTACATGAACCTAACTGAAATCTGTTTGAAATGCAGTATTTGTTGATATTCAAGCCTTCACCTTGGATATTATCTTACAATGTTTTATCGATCTACCCTTTAAAATTAATTTTAATATAACACGGTTATAGAGTAAACCTAGTTAAGTCATTAGCAGCTATACTTAAGACCGACCTATTTAAATAATTTCACAATCCTTGCGATTTCAGTGATCAAAGTACAATAAAGTTTATCTTAACCATTGTTCTGAAATTTCTAAAATCGGCTTATAAGTCAATATTTATTCCTAAACTTCATCAAACCATCTATTAAGTTGAACAGTCAGCCACATGACCAAGATTAACTAAACAATTTCTCAAGCGTTGTTAATAATAACTCTCTCTCTTAGCAGAAGATTTATTTCAGGTAAATTGTAATATTTCCCTTCATTTGAATATATTTTAACGAGAAAATTGTCTTTATACGTTCTATTTAATTGGATCTGAACAATAAAATATGCATACACTATCTTTCTTAAATTCTTACGACATGCCTTTAAAATGTAATAGCCTAATAATTCCAAAGTAACAGCGACTACGATCGAAATCAATATAATTATTTACAGACTACTTCCATTAACAGTATACTCGTTACCGACAATATTGACCTCTTAATGGTCGGCAAATATCTAGTAAAAGAGATTGATGTCATGACCTGTCTTGCACAAGCTAGAATTATGTTAATGCCTCACGGTAAAGGTTAATATTAGCAAGGTAATAAATTCTATGGGCCATTCTCTATCAATTTTCAACGATAAAAATTCGTTGCGCCTACATGATTCTATGTGTTTAGCAATTAGTGCTATTATTTGATCAGCAGATAATTCTTTATTTCTCGACAGTACAAAGGTTAAAACTCACGCATAACAGTAAAAAAATTATCAGTAATTATTAGGATTTGAAGTATACTCACTTCACGTTGCTACAAATTATGATAAATTACGGTATATAAGCACATGAGTCCTTGCGATTATAATTGAGTTGTAGCGAAATCTAGGGCTTGTTCGTATCAACTGTGTTAACGGTCATAATAATTTTCTTCTATCGCAGATACTGAAGATGGAATAGTATCACAGTGAATAAAATGGAATTATGCAATTATTGTAAATTTTATAATAAAAGCCATAATAATCAGAGATAAAAGATCTTCGACTATCAAGTAATTCATAAATGTACAAGATTTAAAGTACTAATGGGTAATGATTACCAAATTAGAAAAGTTATAAGCTGATTCATGTTAAGTGTATACTTGCTATTCTAATCGTAAATACATTAAATTGTTATTAGAATGCCCTGATTTAAGGGTAAAATTAAATTTAGCAACTTATTAAATTTGCAACCTTTAGAAACTTGAAACTTAAGAGAACCCATTTCCGATCAGAAAAGTAAAATGCTCATCAGTGTTTAAATAAACTGCTTTGGCATTCTCATCATATTAGGTAGTTACTGAAATCATCCGATTGTATAATCAAGTGACGACGTAAATTCTGAAATTTACGGAGCGAAAAAATTACTATCAATTTAAGTGATCAAATGGTCAACCTACGTTACACATAATTTATTATTTGGTATCGTATTAAAAAATCTTGAAGTAATTTAAACAGGAGTTAGGATTAAAATTTTGCATCCTTTATATAATCAGCGTTAAAGTTACACATTCTATTACTGTAATCATAAAAAGTAGGTGGGATGATCGTTACTATAGTTATTTAACTGCGAACATATGTATATTTATAATCTGTCTTATACAATTCTACTTAATATACTGTGTAAAAATATGATAGCACGATATTTGTCTGTAAAATACACTATTGTTGAAAAGAAAAGTCAAAATTAGACGAGCATTAAAGAGATGCATTTTATAACTCATTGACGACCCAAAACCACATTCATTAAAGTGTCATTTGAAGTCCATTTCCAGTCAAAAAGAGTTCGATAGCTTTGGTTAATCTTTTACGTGTGCATTGATAATATTATTATTAATTGAATAATAATTAACATCGATTAACGATGTGAATATAGCAAAGCATGATGAGCCTACTTACCTGCGGCTGCATAATTTGAAGGAATAATAATATAGTCATAATCAATACAAGCGGTCACCTGATACTTACTAAAACAATTATTAGGTGTCAAAAATTACGAGAAAGTTGCATGCAGCCTTATTTTACAATCCCCAAATGTAGCTCAAATGAAATACAATAGCATGTAACTTTATGTAACTTTTCTTATGTATCTACATGTAGCTCATCCTATGTGTACTTAGATGCCACGTGCTGTTTGGGCATTTATAAATTTATGCATCGTGATTTTAGTTCGTAAATTTTTTGGAAAGATCAGTAGCACGTTACCGAATTAAAAGCATGAATTTCATTCGTCAAATGCTGATTAATCTATTTCTTGTATCCTTAAGTTATACTTTGGCGCTAGCTGTGCATGGTGATCGTAAGTGAAGATATTCTAAATCTAATACTTTCTGACCTTGCTTTAACAAATCTCTTTAAAAAACTGATTCTCATTCAAAGATTCTAGGCAGTCACAAAGTAATCTGATTTGTGATACCATAAATGAGACAAGAGCAGCAATGCTTTCCTAGGAAGTCTTACATAGTTAAATCTACATTGTAGAACCGAAAACTAATAGCGTCTATAATCTTCATTTACAAGAGTGTCTCATAATATAGAAATTAGTTCTTAGCGTTTTAACTTAAAACAATCTAGATCATTTTGGTAATTGCTTGTATGACATAACTTTGAAAACTGAAAGCTTGAGGCTATCTCTACGTAGCAGGATTGTATATCATGCATCTAAGTTATTATATAAATATTCAACATTAATTGCTTATAATAGAAAATATTTTTAGCGTCAATTGCAATTGCGAGGTTATTGTCCCTATTTTGTTTGAATTGTCTATTATATATTTTTCTAGTCATATAGCTTCTGGACATAACTTTGATTGTAAAAACATCGCTTGAGTATCAGCTTCGTTATGATGGTACCACTGCTCTTTTGCTAAGTTTTTTTACTTTAAATAATTAACAATTACTACATGATTAATGAAAAGTTTTTGTAGTTGTCGTGATGACATATCTATCACCTGTCTTATAATAAATTTAGGTCAAGATTGTAATTCCCATACGTACATACTTAGATTGATATGTGCATTATGGCACTTGTGTTAATATTTTTAGCAGCTAGAGCAGTTTAAGCATCCTATTAAATAGCATTAAGATGTTAATTGAACTGGACACCTACTCTAGATAATCCAAGTCAATACTACGGAAAATAAAATATTTCTAGTGAGCTACTAAGCTGATAATTACTATACTAGTGTACTTACAAATTCATATTCCGCACTAATATCTACATCATCAATTATTCGAGCAATGATGGTTCTTTAATGTAAATAATTCATGATGTCATAAAATTTGAAATTTTGTCTACACACAATGCGAGCTCATTAATATTTCTAGGCGTATCCTATTATTTTCCTATTTCAGTATCTTTCATGCTGATATATTATGTAAATTATATGAATAGGGGTGTATTTACAAATGCCGACAACTGACATAGAGTATATAAGACATCCTTAATCTTTCCTTTTGATAATATACTTCATGATGAGACAAGCATCTCTTGAGTCTGATCTATAAAATCGCTATTAATACAATTAGCTTGATAAATCTAAACATTTAGTAATCTGCGATAAGTGCCAAATTGGCTATTATGCATAATACAAGTACTAGACGACTCTTTGTGTATTAAATCGCTATATACGTACTAGGGGGGGGGGCGGTAATGACTGCATTTCGGACTTTAGTCGCATCTTATATGTAACTATTATCTGAAGATTCGCTAATCTGATTGCTTAACTGCGAAATGTATTCAAATGCTGAACAGCGATGTTATCTCCTAAACCACTAATTTATTATCTACTTTCCACTAGATGTCCACAATATATGTGCCTGGGACTATGCTGCTAAAGGTAAAAGCGATAAAATATATCATGTTATTATTAGATTCTCAAAGAGTATCTCAGAGTAAAATTAAAAATTTATTTCAAATATGTCATTAGTATTGCATTCAATTTATTATTAACTAATACTTGCTTTTATGCTTGTACTAACTTATAAACATAGATATCGATTTTCTTAAGTTATCTAATGAAAATAATGTGACCGATGACTATAATATACACATAAATATAACTTTATAGCCTACTTTCTGAATTTATTCCCGATACTTGCGTAATTTAGGCCCTAAAACTTGGCCACAGTGTTTCCAAGCATGTAATGGATATCTCCAATCGCCTATCAATATTGCTTACTCTGAGATTCAATACATCAAAGGACTTACTATAGACTTGTTTGGTTTCGAAGAAACGATTACTCAGACTTTGCTTTTATTGAATAACGGGCACACTGCACAAGTAAATATAGGAGGTCATACAACTCCAAGCATCTATTCTCCATTAACTAAAGGTAGATACCGATTGGTACAGTTTCACTATCATTGGGGACCAGATAATAGTGTTGGATCTGAAACATTTTTAAATAACTTGCAATATCCATTGGAGGTTAGCAACTTTTGAAATTGAGGTGCTTAAGCCTTATCAATAATAGCTGGTGCTAAATATGCTTAATCATTTGGAAACACTGATCTTGTCAAGGAAGTTATAAATTAAATAATTTATTATATACATTTATTCATATTCAAACTTAGGAGCATATCGTCTTCGCTAACATGCGCTACAAGGACTTTTTTGAAGCTGCCAATAGTTCTGATGGGCTTGCAGTACTCTCTAATTTATACAAAGTAAATTAATTAATGTAATCATTTCGGTATTCTTAGCAAAAATAGGTGGTTCATTATAGCTATAATTAGCTCTAATACTATCATAAATTATATCTATCTAGAATATATTCATATCTTATTAGCCAGAATTACATCAAGCTATATATATGTATATATATATACTGTACCGATTTAATTTAAATTCCCTTATTCTGACTTTGCTCTTCAGGTTGGAAAGTATAATAGTGGACTGAATCCAGTCATTAGTAATCTAAAGTATGTCCGATATCAAGGTATTTATATTTACTTTTTATGCAATTGTGTGCAGACATCCATACCGCTGTAAATATCATTAGTGCAAAATATTTTTAATACTATTAATTTTCAAACCTTAGTTTTTCATTTCATCATTACTTGTATTTAAACTTGCAGCAGTCCGCACGTATCTAAAGTTTATCTATTTTTGTTTACCAAAAGGGCAATCGCATTCCTTTAGCGGTCTAAAAATTCGTTCGATCGTTGATGAAGATGATGCAAGGTTTTTTGCCTTCAATGGGTCTCTAACTACGCCACCGTGTAGTGAAAATGTTGCCTGGCATGTTATGGCCGAGCCATTAGAGTTATCACAGGCTCAGGTGAGAATTTTATCATTTTATTGATTACCTTACTCACTGTGATGATGCTGAATGATTTTCTTGACTATCTAACTATACCACATCCGGTATTGTTCTGATCTATACAAGTATAATATAAGTATGCTATTAACTTAGATAGGATATTTTTATGTATTACCTGTTGCCATATGAATTGGAATAATAAATCGTACTTTTACTCATATATAGCTAGAAGAATTTCGAAAGTTATATTCAACCAATAACACCGTTGGCACACAAAATTTGGTACTCATCGAAAAAAATTTTAGACCTATTCAGATGTTAAATGGTAGGTCTATTCTAGCAAGTTTCGAATTTAACCAACCGACTGCTGGAACTGTAGGTGCTGCATTAGGCTTACATTCACGCTGGGCAGTTTTGGCCTTATTATCAGCGGTATTTATACCTACCATGTTTACCTTGTTCATTTAGTGATACAGTTTATAATTGTCGCAGCAATTTATGCGGCAAATATTGATATATAGTAGCATAATCGTAAGTTTACCTACGTCGTATACGACAGTTTAACGATGAAGTATATGCATTCAGTACCCAATCCGTGTATGCATACTTTTACTGGCTCAGCTTTTCGCTTTATTTTCATGTAATCTTAATTACTAGTAATTTCTGTTCATTAGCTGCTCTGAATTATAGAAATAATAAAAGCAAGAGTAATTAAGGTTATAATATTTAGAAATTGGATATGATCTTCCGTATTTCAGTTTCCATATTTAAAGTAGCAAATTCGCAGATTGAATATTGATCTGCTTCAAGGATACCGTAATCAAATGCAATTTGCTACTTTTATATATTGAGTACGGTTCCAAATAGACAGTCTGCAAGATAGCAGACTGTACTGGAATACAGTATATATCTTGAGCTCGTTGCTCATTACTATTTTATTATTGTTCAATGTAATTTATGATTTTTAATTCTCTGATCCGTTCGAATGTACGTATTTCATCTGTCGTAAACTCGTAATAAAGAAATAATTGCATGATGAAAGTGGGTCTTGATATTTAATGTGTATCTCTTTTAGATAAAGTTAAAATGTAATGATACTATTACTGATATCTACCAAACTTTTTACCCTTAATTACAAGCCGGTTTCGCAATAACGATGCAACTTCTGAGTTTTAGAAGTTTCCAGGAATTAATATCTATTAGCTCTTTATGATAACTTGGATCTTTTACCTTTACTTTATGAAGCTAGAGAACTAATTTTATTCGGCAATCTGTCGAGCTAGTATACACTGCACTCTTTAGTAGCAGCTACAAAAGATAGTGTTGATGACTCATCTTAACATTCAAACGATTTTTACTCCATAACCAAATTAATCCACAATGTTTATAGAAATACATATCTAGTGACTATTTCTAGTTAATGCCACTTCAGCAACGTATCACCAATATTTTAGTAAACTCGCTGAATTGTAACTAAACAATTTCTTCACCTCGATTAATAATTACATCATCGCATAGCAGCAGTTTTATTTCAGGTAAATTATCTTGTTTGCCTTCATCTGGAGATATTTTAACGTAAGACTTATCCTCACACAATCCATTTCATTCCCTGAGTAGTGAAAATTTTCTAATATTCGTACTATATTTGGATTGCCATCCATTAAATTCTTACTTTATGGCTTTAAAATATTATAACCTAGAAATTCTACGGTCCTGTTCCAACGAATATGATCGAGATCAATACGATTATGGCCAGACTATTCCCATTAGAAGCATAATCCTTACCCGCAATATTGATCCTTCAATAAGTAACAATTAGTAAAAGACGTTGAAGTCATGACCTGTATTGTCCTAGTTACAATTATGATACTGGTTTACGGCTGTAATGTAACTAATGATGTGATTGTAGACTGTTAGCCATGTTTAGTATGATATACGGTAGATATTTATTCTAAGAGATATTTGGTAGCTATAACTATAGACTGTAGTGGTATAGACTCTATGCTAGAATACAGATGACTATATACAGTAAGGTGTTGAGTTACTAATAAGGCTATAGGTAAAAATAGAACTGTAAATCATATATTAGGATATGGCTAATTCATTGTACTTTAGCTGGTGTAAATAATGTCTACGTAAGTACTGTAGTCGTATCCATATTGGATTAATGATGGTCCGCAGTAGAATAGTGTTACTAAGAATAATTTAACTATGTCAATTGCCATGCAGATTGTAGCTGCGAATGCTACGAAAAGTATAAAAGCATGCAACTTTAGATTATTCTGTTCGTTCTAGAAGTCTTTAGTAGTAGTATTCAGCTAGAGTAGAGTTGTGTGTAATTAATCTTTGTATAAGATTCAATAAAGCCCTTATTTTTCTAAAATTTGGAATCTCGTGATTGGTATATATCACAACGGCAAAGATAAGTACTTAGCTAAGTAATAAATTAAATAGAACTCTCTATAAATTTTCAACAGTTGAATTCATAGTACCTACAGAACTTCCACGTATCTGGCAATCAATGTAAAACAGATACAACAGTCATGACTTCCCTCGTTTGTGACCAAATAATTATAAAGGTAAAGGTAATTTAAAGAAATAAAAAAATGTACTTACAGCTATATTTATTTTTAATAGTACAAAGGTTAAAAATTTACTCACCTCCCAAAAATTTGCTCAGTAATTATTAAAATTTGAAGTATACCCTTGCACATGCTATCAATTATATTACATCACAGTGCATGAAAGTATGAGACATTACAGCCATAAATTAACTGTAACGAAATCGTAGATATTTTTGTATCAACTGCATAAACTGCTGTAATAATTAGCTGTTTTTTATCGCAGATACTGTAGATGAAATAATACACTATCACAATTAATGAAATGAAATTATACTATCTCTATCAATTTTGTAATAAGCTTACATCATTAGTCTGAGTAAAAGTATGAAACTGGGCTATAAAACAGAACTTTTCACTGTCAAAAATAAATTAGAGACAAAGAATCGTAAATGTATTAAGCGGCGACTAGAGCACCGAAATTTAAGTGCGTAAAATAACTTCCAAGACTTCTAATGTCTATAATGTAATTTTTCAATTTTATAAGCTTACAAACTTAAAGCTTAAAGTTAACTCTCTCCGAGTAAAATGTAAAATATTCATCAGTATTAAAATGACATATTTTGCTATCCTCATCATATAAGGTAGTCACCAAAATAGATATACAAGCATAAGTTTTAGACGACCAATTTGCAATTGACCAATTCTGTACATATGTTATACACGTGATAACCGCATTTCGAACTTTAATAGTATTTTATACGTATACAGTACGTACGTAACCAACTACTTTCAAGACTAGTTAAGCTGATTATTGAAACATGAAATGCCTTCGAATACTTAACATCAACATTTTTACCTATAGCTCTGTTTCGTGTTCTACTCTCCGCTAGGTGTCCACAATATATGTCCCTAGGACTATGCAGTCATAGGTAAAATGATAAAACATATTATCTTATTCTTAACTATTGAAATGATGTCTTTGATGACTAAAATAAAGATATCTCAAATATGTCCGCAATATATTCAATTAAGAGCCCATATATGTCTTGCTAAATGAAGTTTGCATTAACTCATTGACATAAACATCATATTTTTTAAGTCATCCGATAATGATAAATATGGCCGGCAAATAGTCGATAACTACTGATTAGTATCATGCATTAAAAATATATGAGGCTATGGTCTACTCTCTTAACTTCTTTATCATTGTAAAATCTAGGCCCTAAAACTTGGGGTCAGTGTTTTCAAACATGCAAGGGACATCTTCAATTGCCTATCAACATTGCCTACTCTGACATTCAATACATCCAAGGACTTGCTCTGGATTTGCTTGGTTTCGAAGAAACGACTAATCAAACTTTGCTGTTATTGAATAACGGACACACCGCACATGTAAATATCAGAAGCAATACAACTCCTACCATCTATTCCCCGTTAACTAAACGTAGATACCGATTGGTACAATTTCATTACCATTAGGGGCCAGATAATAATGTTGGATCAGAAACATTTTTAAATAACTTGCAATATCCTCTAGAGGTTAGAATTTCTCAGATTGACATGCTTAACGGTTATTAATAATATTTGATGCTAGCTATACCATAACCAACTTGAAAAATTGATCTTGTCAAGAAAGTTATAACTTAAACATTTTCTGAATACATTTTTTTATATTCAAAATTTAGGAGCATATAGTCTTCGCAAACACCCGCTACAATGAATTTCTTGAAGCTGCCAATAGCTCTGATGGACTTTCTAATTTATACCAAGTAAGTTACGGTAATTAATGCAGCCATTTTAATATTCTCAGCTAAAAAAGGTAGCTCATCATAGCCATAGCCGTAATTAACTCCAGTAATGCTAAAAATTAAATGCATATTCAATAATAAGGATGCATTTAATCAAGTAGAATTATATCAAACTATGAGTACTGTGCTGATTTACTTTTAATTCCCTTTACTGGCTTCGTCATTCAGGTTGGAAAATATGGCTACGCACTGAACCCAATTATTGATAATCTAAAGTATATCAAACATCGAGGTATTTCTATTACTTCTTATGCAATTGTATGCAGGTTTTCTGTGCGGCTAAATGTATCATTACCGAAGAATATTATCGATACTTCCAATTTCTGACCGTAATTTTTATTTTATCATTGCTTGCATCTAAATTTAAACTTATCCTCACCTATCTAAAGTTTACTTTATCCTTGCTTGCTAACTATTAGCACAATCATATCCGTTTAGCGGTCTAAAGATTCGTTCCATCATTAATCAAAATGCTGCAAGCTTTGCATTTAATGGATCTCTAACTACACCACTATGTACTGAAAATGTTGCCTGGCATGTTATGGCCCACACGTTGGAATTATCACAGGCTCAGGCGAGAATTTCTATATGTTATGGATTGCCTTACTAGCTATCCTGATATAGAACAACTTTCTTGATCATTCTAAATATACCCTTTATTATTTGTATCGCTTCTTTATCGATTAAATAAATGTAATATTGTTATAGTGTAACACGAACAGCTGATCTGAGTTTTCTTTCATGTATGTATCTAGCAGGAGGAATTTCGAAAATTATATTCGACCAATAGTACGGTTATCTCGGCAAAATTCTGTTCTTATTGGAAAAAATTTTCCAACTCAGCAGTTAAATGGCAGAACTATTCTAACAAGTTTTAAACTTAATCAACTGACTACCGGAACTGTGGGTGCTGCATTAGGCTTATATTCACGCTGGACCATTTGGACTATATTATTGGCCGTATTTGCATCGACTATGTTTACTAACAATGTTTAGCCTGCTCATTTAGTTATGAAACTTATGATTATCACAGCACTTTACGCGACAAATATGATATATAGTAAGATAATCGAAAGTTTTTTTACCTATATTTCTTTGCATACATACTTTTAGGAAAATAGGTTTTAATGTAAGACCTCCGATGATAAATATTAAAATGGCAGTACTAGACTATCGCAGACTAGTGGTATCAAAGATACCATTTCTAGTTATTGAAATAGTCAAGTGCTAATAGTGGATAATTTAGAGACGGTAGATATAGCTTTACGAAGGGATTTGGTCTGAGATATAGCTGTGTACCGCATAGATTTCGTTATCTAAGTTTGTTATAGTAATATTCAATAATAGTTACTAAGCAATAAACTGTTCTTATCCGCTATTATTGGGTGATTATTTATTAAGAGACTACTACTAGAGTACTAGAGTAAGTATGAATAATAACTTCAATAAATTCGAGTTCAATTTCTACTTCAGCTTAATTAGGCTTTCCTTTAAATTAAAATTATTTTATAATCCTAAATGAACTTGTGAGCAATAAATCGAGTAGTGCAAACTCTTATTCTAGCATGTAGTATTTCTTATCAGATTTGTATGATTATAATCTTACATTAGCATATTTTAATATCAGTATATTAGTTTATTAGTATTATTGTATTCTCAAATCATATAAGAAAACAAGAATGTTACAAGAAAACACGCAAGACCTTTTAAACCAATATTTGTATATGATTCTGATGACAAATAAAATACCCAACTGAATGTAATAGTATCGTTTACATTTGTACCATAGACTATTACAACAATGATCATCTATTCTAAACTAATAGGTATTACTGATTTAAAAGAAAGTCAATTATAGAAAATTTAATATATTTATTGTAATACTAGAAATCGATCCATTATTTGTACTTGAAACCTCCCCATTAATTCACTATAACATCACGTCAATGGTTAGAAACATCAATATTGTCGATATGAAGATAAATAGCCAAGATCTATAAAGACCTGCTGATGCACCAGTAAGTTTACTAATATCAAAGCTTGAATAGACAGCACGATTATTAAGTTTTTGAAGTGGTCTAAAATTTTCTAAAAGTTTCACAGAGTTGACACCAACAGAGCTATTCGTTGTATAAACGTTTCGGAATGCATTTAGCTAGAATTAGGGAGGAAAATAATTAAGAATATTGATGAATATAAGTTAACTATAGATTGTTTGAACTTAGTATATTTTTATATTATAAAACTAGGTTATATTTAAAGGCAATTTTAATCATACACTGCCGTAACGATTGAAAATCACATCCTCACTTTAACTTTCGATTTCTAATCTAACAGCCATTGGCTATAAGGAGACGCTATTTCCTTAATAAATTAAACTTTAAACGCCTTTGATTAGTTACCTGATCTTGCGATATGCTAATTTTTCCAGCCATAACATGCCACAAGACATTCTCAGTGCATGGAGGTGTGGTTAATGAACCATTAAATAAGAAATATTCAGATAGAGATTCCGCAACAAAGGATCGTAAACTGAAATTTTTAATATTTTGTTTTTGTCCTTTAAGATATACAAATTTTGTTTAGAATATCGAGGAAATATAAAATGATAGTAAATCATATATATCGTATTATAGACGAGTATTAACGCCATTGAATAGGCCAGACCCCGTTATTTTTTAAACTATCTGTTGAAATCTCTAATATCAGACAGTATTTATCAAGACAATTATTCAAAAATTCACTTAGTAGTATCCATATTCCTTACCGTTGTATTTGACTTTTTGGATACTTTCTATCACTAGATCAAAGCTGGGATTATGTTTTCCAATCTAATGGATATAAACTAATTGTTATTTGCGTTTCGTTTGGCTGTTTTAAGATATTAAGGCAACAAAATTAGTAATATACTTTTAGCGCAAGGGTTTTCAAACTTTTGAAAATTATAGTATTGAATTATACATTTCATTTTTATTATGGTAGAACTTAAATACGAGCCGGTTATGTAGATGATTTGTGAGCTATTTTAGTTCTATGAACTGAAAACCATTCATTTACTAAGGCATACGATACAGGATTATAAAATTTTACTTTCATTTCTTATGATTTTAATAAAATTTTCTTACTATTTACATCAATGATATAGATAAGAGAACTTTTAGTCGATGAATTTAAATCTTTAAAAAATAAAAGATGTCGTTTATATTGGATTTCTATTGTTTTTACATCCCTAGGGTTTCAAAAGATTTCACTAAATTGATCATTTACTAACGTGAGAATTGTAACATCCGCTAACTGATATCTAATACTATTAATGAGGAACTCAACAAGAGATTATAATCATATTTGGCCATTGCTATAAATCGACCAGATTTCTTTGGACTTATAATGCTCTTACATAAAGTAGCAGATCTGCAGTAAATGAGCTTAGATCTTAGGAATTGGAGTATATGATTGGATTTCTACCCCTTTTTATACTAATAAGCTTTCTGCAATATAAAATGATTAGCTGAATTTAGAGGTCATACTGTGAGGTACCCTATGCTTTTGATAAATCATCATTTAATTAAATTCAAAGCATTTTTATACACTTTCCTTTAGCTAATTCTTAATGCCTCTCAGTTATTGTCGATTTTAATGCTATATTACAATATTTTAATCAACAACAATATTTCTTCCATGAATTATCTTAATTCTTAATGTTATTTAATAGTTACACTTGCATTAATCAAAGTTCCAATGACTGCTAAACCATCACTTTCATACAATGCAGTCTGCAAATCTCCAAATCTGGTATTCCAAAACACTACGTGGGCCTGTATTAGTAATATTGAAATGTATTTATATTAGCAATCAATTCAATGAAGATGAACAACCTACTAATTCAATAAGATCGAAAAATTTAATCCTTGCTGATTATAAATGTAATAGTAATTTAGTTCATGCAAGCAATAGTTTAACCTCGAGAGGATATTGCCTATTATTTAGCCACGTTTCCGATCCTTGGCTATTAGTAGAACCCCAATGAAAATGAAAACCAGCGCTCTGATAAATTTCACCTCGATAATCTTGCAATGTCGGAACATTGCCTGTTTGAGGGATAAAAATATCAATACTTTTGCCATTATTGCGTATGGTACAATTTCCATGAATTATTCTATCAAAATTGGATAGTTTCAAGGGCTGTAATCTCTGATTATGTTGAACTGTCTTGTAAATGATGTTGATAGGTGACTGACGAAGGCCATTGCAATATGGATAGTACAAACCCCATTTATTTGGACCTATAATATGATATCGAATCTATTATTGTGATAATTCTATGCTAGCCATTTTATACTTGAAAATGGATAGAAAATAAAGTTTTAAGTAGCAAAATGTATATTGATAGCAATATCGCTCGATTTTACAATTATAGATCCACCTTTGATTGAGATTGTTTATTAATCCATTTATAAGTTATACCTTATTTATTACTAATCTGCTATTGTATCTCCAAAAAATAAAACTAAGATATTTTATTCATTGACTGCTCTAAATGCTAAAGAGCCTTGATGAATTAATTTATCTTATTGCAGCTGGTATACTTTAATACTACTTATGTAGTCTTAATGAACTAGTTTATTTATTTTATAGGTCTATCGTAACTAAACTATATTATTTAGCAAAACACATAGCTCAAATATCTCCTAAGTTAAGGAATTAAACAACCGTCTACAATTATACTTAAAATAGATCTATAGCCCTTTCTTATTACTGCTTCGCTATCAATATTTCGTAAAGCTGCAGTATATGCATATATTGGAAAACATCAAACGTATGAGGAAGCCATCCTTCATATAATTTTTTCCAGATTAATTTATCCTATGTCCTTTACATACATTTATATAAACTGATTTCTTATTTATAAGTATATTATGACTTCTTAAAGTATTTTTATCTTGGAAGGGCAATATTATATCACATTATGACGAAAAATGATCAATTGTGATTAAGTATGAAATAAGAATGTAAGATAATGATTTAGTAGTAAGGGTCCGTCCATGGTATTTATTATAGAAATAGAAGTTTTATGATCATTACATTTATGAGCTCTGCATTATTTATATATATTAGGAATAATTTACTAGGCTTGGAAGAATATTGCAATGATTAACCCTTAACAAAATATTCGGAGGTAATTAAATCTAATAACAAAGATATAATACTAACCGATGTAATCTCCATAGCCCCATTTATAGACTTGCTTCGAAACTATAATAATAAGAGGTGTTGAAGAGTTTTTTAGAGTATTTCTTGGTATTAAATAATAAATAGCAATAATTTATATGATTTAGTTTAACGAAAACATGCATGCGGCATTTTCCGATATACTTTAAAGAGCATCTTCTACATATTGCATTAATGAGAGATTAAACAGTATATACTGTTGCATCAAATAGTTAACAAATCTGAAATTAGCAATATGAATTTCTCGCTGTAGTCAATATACAAACAAACATTAACCAAGGCGTATCACCTATTTAATATATTGCTACTAGTTACTTGAAAGTTTAAAAGATTTTAGTCTTAATGATTAAGCTAAACTAATATCCAAGATATAAGATTTCTCAGCAATAATTGCGTATAAGATTATAATTATTTGTTTATGTAATTACGTAATAAAGCTACTACGCATTTGCTTAATGTAATATGGAAGTTGTTAGTAAATGACTGTCACAACTAATTTCTTTAAAAGACTTAGAACATCTCCTAAGAGTAATAAAGATTTTTTTATCGCTCTAGATTACAATATCAATTCTTTTAGTTTAGAACAAGATCATCCCACATTTCATGTTAGTAAACCTTTATATTGAGTAAATTTGAATTACATATTTCGTCTATTGACGTATTAAGCTGGATTTATTCAGAAAAAATTGATAAATAATTCAATTTTTTTTTCTACAGTAATATTAAGCAGTGATGTATGTTGATATTCGGGGACTACCAAAGCTATTCTGCTTTTTTCATCCAGCAATGAAGTTTTGCCAGTAATTGAAGAGAGAAAAATTTAATTTAATTAATTTTTCCTTTCCTGAATTTTTGCTCGAATTAAATCTATATAGTTGTGTAATACCTCCCATCATGTTAAGGATTCTGTTTAATTGTTATAGTGCTACTACTAAATACGATTCGACCAAGTTAATATAAGATCCATATTCTAAATCTGTTAGTTATAATATTTATCCCATTTCTCATAGTTATACCTACTGATCTAGATATTTAAGCTCGATTAATATCTAAAATTACAATAGTTAATAAACTTTGTTATGTTAACACATTAATATTTATGGCATCGAATGTATTTATTCAGTTCTTGAACTAACATTAAATTTACTAGCAATTTAGTAAATTAAAGCCTTGAATAATCTGTTAATTCGATAGTATAGTCCTGTAAGGCCTCGTAAATTACTAAAATGACTATGCATTTGTTTTATTATTTCTCTAAGTGTGATCTTAGCAGTTTAGCGAAAGATTATTTCCACGTTCCGAATCTGTAAGCTGACCTGTTTTGTAAATTTCTCATAGCTACTGTTACAAATCCATTAAAAAGCAGGATTAATATCGAAATTATAAAAATAGATAGATAGTTGGATTACTTTTCCTAGTTTTAGGCAACATATTAGCGTATTGCAATTTGCAACGTGGAGTGTATTTGACCATTCCTTAACAAAGCTATCCTAATTCATCCAGTAATAAAATTTTGCTGTCAATTTACGAAATACTGCCTGGACCAATTTTGAATATAGAATGTTCTACGATCTCATAAGCTGTTAATGGACTGTTTCATCCTTATTGTTTATAATTAAATTTTGATTCTATCTGCCTAATAGTACAGTAGTTCATATCAAAATTTTGAATTAAAAACTATAAAATGAAGCAAATATCTTATTGATGCAATTATTTGACCAGTAATAGCAGTACTTTGGTGTAACAATTGGCCTAAGATAAAAAATTGAATTAAAATTATTACCATTGAACCGGATGCCGTTGGCGACAAACGCTAATGTCAATATTAGATTCAAAATTAAAAATGTCTTCATTTTGTGAGTTCTCTTTTTAGTTGGCAACTTAGCAAAAGATCAAGTTAGAAAATTAGAAAAATTGATTACTAAGCTGAAGTTTTCAAGGTATAACGAATAATTTTATTATTAGTTAAAATTATTCATTAGCTCTCCAATATGATACCATCTATCTTACCTAAATTTTCGTTGACTATACAACCGATGTCTAGCTAAGTAGGAAAATTCGAAATATCTTTGTCTGTTTTTTGCCTAGTGATGTAACTTTTAATGTTCACGATAATCAATATGGTTCTGCCTTAAATCAATGACGATGATTAACATTAAATTATTCCCTACTGTTACTAGATTGCTGTGCAATAGTAACTTATCCAATTAGGTTGTACATAATAGATTATGAGAAAAACAAAAATAAATTAGTGCACTTTGCTCAGTACATCGCGAGGAATTCCGTCTTGATTTTCTACCGCAATAACACGAAATCCCATCAGCATGCTACTTCAGGAACTTAAAAATGTGAAATATTATGTGGAATCCAGCTGAGTTTATCCAACGTTAGGAATTTCCACGATTATTGCGATTAAGCCTAATTAAGCATAGTTACCAGTACTACTTATATCAAATAGGATAAAATTATAACAGTGGTAGCATTGTGTCCTCCTCTTGATCATTAATTAAAGGTAGATAAACACAGATATACCCGCCTAGTAAGCTTATTAATTCTGCCATTGTTGAAGATCTAGTGCCTTTCAAATACCACAGTCTAGGATTATCGTTACAACTTTCTTGAACACATAACAGCTTTTTAAAATAGAATACTGGAATTTTAGAATAGTTCGATTGACTCATTAGCGTAAATTATACAGACTTAGATTATAGCTATACATAATAATATTATGCTTACGCACGGCGACAACGCCTTTGCTCTACTATATTGGTTAGCAGTAATTTTCATTGGCAAGGAATTAATGAATATTCTATAACTACTATTGGCCAGGTTTTCTACGTAATTAACAGCTTATGAATTTAATTAAGCTTTAAACAATCCCAACAGCTACGTCGATTTTAAATTAGAAAATTGTATACCAACAGTTTTAATTATTATCATAAATTAAAATTGATCTTGCCCATAAAGAACAGTTCTGCTACAGAATTGTATTATCCTAACTAAAAATTAGTAATTTAGGGCAGAATTAAACTAATTTTGCTATTGAAGCTACTCATTTTCATCAAACTTGTAACTGTAAAATGCCGTTACTTCTGCAAAAGAGCATCAATTTTTTTATTGCATAAATAATATTAGCTTCGATTGAAGAGGATTTTATCGATACGCGTACAGTAGCTTTGATGTAAAAACTCTTATATCCAGAAAATTCAATATTAATACTTAGTGTAGCAATGATTCACATTTATTCAGATTTACGCGTAATAAAATGTAAATTAAATTCAAAAATGCTCTAAACAGTGACAAGGCAATTGACTTAAGGGTAAAAATTAAACGAAAGATAGCAACAAACGATAAATATTATTTTTAGATCGCAACTAGGAGAGAGTTACTAAGCATTTAGAAGGATAACTGGTTCATTATTTGAAACTTCGACTAGTCAAAAGCTAATCTAACTATTAGCAAAAGTAGGTGCTACCTATTCTAAAAACAAAATAGTTTTGACAGTTTGATGTGAATCACGTCATAACTTTAAATATAAAATAAAACGCCAGGAAAATAGTTTATTTATTTATTCATATTCTGTAAATAGCGTGTTAAAGGTCGTATGACGTAAATATAATTTATTACCGGTATTAGTCATCTGGCTTATTCACTCACGATAGCCAAAGATCAGCTAACCTCTGACTGAAGAAGTTTGATCTATAACAAGAATATGACCATGAGGTTATCAAAGAAACACGAAATACAGCTAGGTATGCGAGATCGGCTAGCCAAAATAGACAAAGTGTAAATCCGACGACGATCTGAATAAAAAAATTGATTATTACAAGGCGAAACGCTAGCGGTATAAAAATATATCATATTATACCGGCTTCAGACATCAAGTGTTCTCTCAGCCTCTGCTAGCTAAAACATAAATTTGAATAGAGATTTAAGACGACGAAAACTACTGGCTTCTTCAGTAATTAAATATAAAATGCTATAGGGCAAAGGAATTCAAATGTACGCTCAATTAAAATACATGACTGTATGCAGGCTTAAAAGACAAGTGTAAGCTCAAGTAACGATAAAACTAAAGATACAAGGTGGAATTTTAGTCAACAAGATGAAGACCACGTCTTAGTTAGTTAGTCGGCTAGTTAGTCAACTAGTTTGTCAATTGCTATTGAATTGTCAAGGCTATATATCTTTGTTGTCAAGATTTCTTCAGTAATAAATAGTAATAAATCTCTGACTACCTCGTTAACACTATCAGAGACGTTTTAATTATACTTTAGTATTCGGTCGTTGGAACTGAATTATTTGGTGATATAGCGAATCTCGCCTCTTTAAGTCAGTAATAAGAGGCGTTTTTCCAGCAAGACATAAAATATTATGTTGACTCAAGACGTAAAATTAAGATTTTAATGATAGCAATTTGGAAATGTTCATGTAGGCTTAAGCCCTTACATAATCTTTACGAAGAATAATACATGGAATATTGTTTAGATTCAAAACAAAAAATCGAAGCTGAATTGCCAGCTAAATAGAAAAATTCTTGGTAGTTTGAACTCAAAGCATGTGCTCAACGATTAATATAGATTGTTATTTAGCCTTAGACACTTTTAAAGATCTAAGCTTAGCTTATAGTTAAAAAATTTATGTAGGCTCGAAACATAAATTGTAAGCTCAATTAGAAATCGATTGCACAACAACAAAGCATAGGCTCAGCGCTAGCTGAATAGGATGACAATAAATTATTCTAGAAGGATGCCTACAACTCAAAAATGTAGATCTACTTTAAATGTAGACTAACATATCTTACTATGTCTATAAAAGCGCTGTCTCCTATAGTTATAGAAAAGTTAATACACGATTTCAACTGCTATATCGTCTTTTAAACTTCTAAATGTCTATTTTAGCGTAATCAATTAAACCTATTGGACCAATTTATATTATTGAGTTCTATCTTAACTAACTTAGTATTCACTCATTTTCTGGCTCAAAGCTTATGAGATAGCTATTCTAGTTTCCTTTATACTTGAAAAAGCTAACAGCAAGTCCATAACATTTATTTGGGGCTATCCAAATAGAAAATTGATAGTTTGATATCCTGAAGTCCAGAATTCGTTAATATCAACGGCAAACTCTAATTAAGCGTATGATATGGCTATCCTAATTTCTCTTATACTGAAAAATGCTAACAACAAGTCCATAATGTTAATTTGAGTTATTCAGACAAAAAATTGTCAGTTTTATATCAGTTCAATCAATATTCATTAATGCCGATAGAAAATTCTAATTAAGGTTATAAGATAACTATCCTAATTTCCTTTATACCAGAACTGATCTGGTAGCAGGTCTATAATATTAATTTTAAGTTATCCAAATAGGAAATTGATAGTTTTACATCTATAAGTTCAATATTTATTAATGCCAACTGAAACTCTAATTAAGCTTATAATGTTTGTGATATTCCAAACTGACCTTGAGATTGTATCCCACATAAAATTTGTACTAATTATGCGTATTTAATAGCATCCCCAGGTATCTAATTGCAATTACTACATTTAGTTATCCTCTTTACTACTTAAAAGCTCTCACTGTACAATATTAATTTCGAAATATTACGGCTAAATAATGACAGATTTTCCGCCTATTCGTTTTGCAATTATTCCGTGAAAGGCCAAATTGGTCTAGATTTTTTTACTGATATTAGAAATATGACTTTGTTTATTCAATCGCCCAATAAAATAATCTCTTTCTATCATAATTACTAATTGCATTGAGGGGATCGCGCTGACGATAGGCAGTAGTAATTGTAATCGAATAGAGAGACCAAACTGTTAAAATCTTCGAGAGTATTCGAGTAATTATTTTATATTGACATCGTAAATAAGTTCCATCATAAATAGCATTCTTCAGCACTTATGTCGACAATAAATTATATGAATTTCAATAGATACAATTTTAAATATTATAAAATTTAGAACAAAGATTCTTCGCTTTTCTTGATCAATTAAATCAAATCCAATTGGAAATTTACATAAATATTAGAGCAAAGATTCTGATTGTTTTTCCATGAAACGATCTGCTTCCTTCATTAGTAAATCGCAGCAGTGTATATACTACCAGCAAGCAACATTCATTGCAAACTGAATGCAAGTAGGAATTGATAAATGTTGGAATAAAAATTGACAACTTCTTCATAAAATTATTCTATTTCTGTTATAATTAGTAGATTGCAATATGATAGTATGTCCTACTGACGATTAATAAAAAGTTTCCTTTCTATAGAATAGAATGAAAATTTATATGAACTTCAAGGCTAAGATTATTTACTTTTGTTACATAAAAAGTGCAGCTCTGTCATAACTAATCAATCAAAATAGCATATCATTCTATCAATTAATAGCATTAGATTCGATTGCCCGATACTGTAATATTATCAAAATTTCAATATAAAAATTATGTAGAACATTTCATAAACAAATATAGAAGTCATTAATTCACTAAATGACCAGCAAGGCTACCAACGTAAACTATGTTTGATTTCATATGAAACGGAAAACTTTCTAAAAGTCATTCCGTCACCATCTATGTTATCTGAATGCAGTTCTTAAGCAATTATAATTGATTTATCCTAATCTTCGTTGCTAGTTTGTTCAATCCTACGACTGCTTTCTAAAAGCCTTTCCATCATCACTCCATCAGAATGCGATCCTGAAGCAGCTATAATTGATTTACGAGTATTCACACCTTCGTTGCTAGCTTGTTTAGTTTTACGACTGCTTTCTAAAAGCCTTTCCGTCATCATCTACGCCATCGGAATGTGATCCTTAAGCAGTTATAATTGATTTATCATCATCATCGTTTTTTGGTTTGCTTATTCCTAACGCGTAGTAAACTCTTTCCTCCCAATTGTCATTGAACGAGTAGGAATATATACAGCGATGAAAAGATACTCACAATAAAAGCAGCAAGATATCCAAAGAAATCTAGTTTTCTTAATCTATTCAGAATACGAATATATTTATAATAAGTATTTCAAAGTCAGGTAAATGTAGAAATGATTGATGCAGTATAAAATTATCGATTAAATGGAAATTTCCAACTAAATTAGACATAATGGCCAAGCTCTATCCCAATATGATAATAATGCTAATACTTCTTTATTCTTAATACCTGTATTTTAGAATCTTTGATTTCATCTGACATTGAATTTTATGATAGTGACAACGGCGACTTTGGCTTTCACATTCTCCAGTTATTGGATTACACATACAAAGTAAATCACAGGTACACTTGTGGACACAAAGCTTACCATATAAGCCAAATGGACACTCTAAATGCAGAAGAGAAATGGGGTAACAGAATAAGACGGATTTCAGCATCATTAGCTTTTTTGTGTGGCAATGACGGTGCTTTTAATTACAAGGAATGCAATCATGATTTTGTATCATTTGTACTAATGAATCAATAAGAACTTTACCTCTATCACAATATCTGCCTGTCCAACCCTGTAAGCAGGAACAGTTGCCAGTTATAGGATCACATTGAGCTCCATTTTGACATATACACGTCTGATTGCATCTCTGGCCAAAAGTTGTTGCAGGACAAGCTAGACAATATTAACATGATTCTTAATTTATTAAATTCTATCAGCAAACGCATTCTAAATGGAATACCGATACAAAATATATATTAATAGTTGAAAGTACATGTTTCATTGGAGATTTAATTGTCATTAGGGTATACTATATCCCTTTTATAGAGCAAAATACAAGAATTAGTTACACGATAAATACCTTTCTGACAATATAATCCAATCCATCCCGGGTTACAACTACAACCATCTAAATGTTAAGGAGAAAATTTAAAATTTGCAAATTTTCGTAGCAATATGTCTTTATTGCACCCGAGAAACTTTATTGAAGAATTAAATTTGACCATTTCTACTCATGACAAAATTATGTAGGTAAGTATTTCTTCAAAAATGAACCTGGGGTACATAGACCATTTCCTGAACAGTTGTGTAAGTATCCACAAATAGTAATTTCACAAGCTTCACCAGTCCAGTTATGGTTGCAAAGACATTTTCCATGTAAACATCTACCGTGGTTATTGCAATCTTGAGGTATGCAATGCAAGCGATGAGCACATATAACTGTAGATACTGGTCGAGCACATCGATAGGCTATATTTGATTCACTGTTGATATCGTTTACAATTAGAAATATTACTACATTAGCTCCAAGAATATCTTAACATTTATCAGCATTCTATAATAATATAGGATAACCTTATAGCAAGACTTTAAATACTAAGAATGACAGTATATTGATATAATATTTATCATCGTCAAATATGGACGATAGAAGATAATTATAACATGTCCAAGACTCATGCGACTTTCGGAAATCTCAAATTGTTAGGGTTCTAACATTACAGCAAATGTTATATAAATCTTACCATGGATCAGATGGGAAGCCAATGGTAACACCTTTGACAACTGTTGTTAATGATCCTCCCCCGTCCAAATTGATAGCATTGACAAATCCAGATTCGATTAGTTTCTCGGCAAAGTCATATAAGTTTAATCTGAGATTTATAGAGTCAATAATCAATTAATAGATTCTCTTATTAAATCGAATATTATTATTCTTATGAAATTGAATATTCTTATTAGTATTGCATATATGTTTATTGATATCTCTGCAAACAGTCCAGATCTTGTTGGAGTTCAAGAAAAATTATTGGGTGGCGTAAATTTAAGTTCGTACCGTATTAAATAAAACTACGACAGAATTACAACATTTTCATTATATGCAAAGCTGCTATCCTAAGTTGTAGAATATTGATAGAATTGTAAGATGCAGGTGTTAAAGCACTGATCAAATTAGGATTGTTTACAGCATTATTTACTTTTAAATACTCTAGAATATTTCAAGATATACTGGCATTGCAGTATATTCCAAAATCGGACTAATACATACTATCAGTTGTGTACTTCCTAATACCGGGGTATTTGGAACCTTTAACTTACCCCTCAAAGTTTGTCTGGCCTTCTGTTTGTACCAGCATAACATTTCCATCTCTGTCATGGCCAATGGCATTTCTGGCTGATTTAGTTTCAACGAACCACTTTAATAATCTAATATCCTTTCGTTTTATGCTTTCCATTTCCATGCTTTCTTTGACATATGATTTTCCATTTCTTACTAACCATATAACACCTGCATGAATAAATTATAATTATCTATCTTAAATTAATATTCCGTAGACTGTACGGTACTGCTTCATGAATAATAGCAGATATTACTGCATTAGCAGTCGATATGAACCGTATCAATTGCATTAAACAGGCGCATCTTTAGATGATACGAGGTATTAACTATTTTCCAGGTTTTAAAAAGTATACTGGAAGCATTACTTTATCAGCTTAATGTTAGTAGATCATGCAGGACCTAAAGTGTAAGGTAATTGCAAAGGATAGTAACGATAGGATGGTAAATTAGCTATTTCACTAGTTTTATTATCAATAACTTTGTGTAATATAATATAGTGTACAGCTAAGGATCTGAGCCAAGTTTAGTTGTTTGGTTACAATATTTTGGAGCTATAGATTGTTAGATAGTAGTAAATATTATGGTTAACATTGCTTTGTAACGTTCTTGAGCGAATTTAAAGGCAACAGGAGCTGAGCTTATTACTTTTACTGTAATATTTTGCTGTTATAAATTTGTCAAGCAGCTGGTAACGCTATATTTCGGGTAAATAATGTAGCAGGTTTTTAAAATATCACTGATTTAATATATATGCTACCCAAATATATTTTCTATACCAATTTCTTGCCATAATAATTAAGCTAAGCTTAATGCCTCCACCGTACTACTTTGATTCCACAGATTCTTCGACAGCACTTAAGGCGATTCTCAGCGCAAATGATGCTCAAAAATATTTTTGGCCGTTTCCGGAAAATTATAAAATTACTAAAATTTATTATCTAGATAAATTCCTCAATAATTAATAAAATTGAGAGAATTTTTACTTTTACTTAGACTATTATACCCTGATATTCTAGATTGTCAGACATCGTAGTAGTTAATACTATACTCAAAACAACGAATCCTCACGTAACTTTCAAGACAGTTGTAAATATGTATAAAAATCACTGCTTTAATATATCGATGAATTCAGGGGCTTAAATTCCTATTACATCTAGCAGAATATCTGATTTCAACACTTAGGGTAATCCTTACCTGAAATTAACTGAATAAATGGATTTCTGCTATCGAGAATATCATCCTCGGTTAAATAACCAACAATAATTGATCCATTTTTACGAATACCAAAATTGACGTTCTTAACACTCGTTATTCGAACCAGTCTACCGTTGGAGATAATATTACCGAGGCATCCTCTGGTTTCTGCATTAAAATAACCAGCATTCATTGCTAAATAGCACCCAGCTCTTCGAGAGGTATCTACTACCGTCGCCATAGTAGATATATTGCAGCCGCCAGGCCCATTTGGCTCAAGGACGGAAACAGTTCTTAACGGATCCTCGATTACGATGAGTCGACCGTAAACCACTAAACTTTCAGAAAAAAAGGAAGAATAAAAATCGTCCATAAACTCATGGACTTTAATTTGTGGGCTGGCGAGATTCGTTGCAGTCGGTGTAGATTCAAACTCAACATAGCCACGGGATTTATTTAGGCGATTACACCGTTCACTTTCTTTTTCACATTTCCCAGTTACAAGATTACACATGCAAGGGGAATCACAATTGCACTTGTCGATGCAAAGTTTACCATAGAAGCCCAGCGGACATTCTAAATGCAAAATGGAGTGTATCACAGAACAGAAGCGCATAAGCACTATTTCTAATGATACGAAATGCAATTCTAGATATTGTAGAGCTTGTGCTAAATACTAGCTAAAAGTTTACCTCTATCACAAAAACTTTCCGTCCAATCTTGTAAGCAGGGGCAATCTCCGGTTACCAGATCCAATTTTGCTCCATTTTCACAATTACATACCCGATTGCATCTCTGACCAAAATCCGTGCGAGGATGAGCTAAACAACATATTAGAATCATTCTCAATTTGCTACTGTCTATTCTATCACTCATTTATAGATCAAAAAGCTAGAGTAATGGCAGAATATAGAGTCAACTGTAAAATTTTGTTCTATCCGGTATTTGTATGTAATACTGTCGTTCTCAAAAGATGGACTATCTCCTATTATCAGGAGGTTAAATTAATTCCAAGTCTCTCTCTAGGCAAAACCGTGGAAATCTAACTTTAAATTTAGCCACAATTTTAATGTATAGCAAGGTAAAGATTAATTCATCTTTATAAGATAACATGGTATAAAAATATGCTGTTATCTACAGTATGTCATATAATATTCAATGGACTGATTGTATATTGTCAGAAAGTTACCGTAGCTCAACTTCCTCTCTAAGCTAAATTGTGAAATTCTAATTTTTATTAGATCAAGCTACGATCTATTTATATCAAACTTGGTGAATATCAGTCCCTTTTTACTTCATACTATTATATAAAATACATGCTGTTATCTATGTAAAGACGTAAGCAGATGATAGGTAAAATTTATGATCAGTAAATTCAGGGTTAGCTTATCTAACAAGAGTTCTTCTATATAAATTGTCATTTTGTGACCTATCTTCATTCTAATATACTAACATAAAATACTATTAGAAGCATTGTCTCTTCCAAGAGATTTTTCAATCATAATACAAAATACTATATACATTTCAAAGAAGATGTGATAATTCAGTGTACGATACATACCTAGCTCACAAAACAACCCAACCCATCCCGGATTACAGTTACAACCATCTAAATATGACGAATCAAAATCATAAAAAATTTTTAGAAGCATAACTACAGCAAGTCTTCATTATAGATTTTTTCGCATTAACAGTAAATTAGTAGACTGATCTCCAGTTTAGGCTCAATCAATTAGTGTGATAGTTGTAGTGGTCAAATAGTATTATGTAAATTTAATTATTTTTCTCATAGTAATTCTATACACTTTTTTCGATCAATGGTAACCACTTATTGTTACTTCCAAAGTTCCAATAGAGAGTATCAATAACTATTGTATAACTTCTGTTATTTCATTTCTAACCGTAGATATTGTTAACTAATTTCCATCAAATGATAATATACAGCTAATAGAATCGGTAACAAATCCTGTTGTACGGTATGAATTCTGCTATTTAATTTCTCGTAGTCTTATTAATTTTTGAATTTTTGAGAATGCAAGGAAATATGTCCGAAAAAATTTAACGACTAACGTAATATCGCAAGACTAAATATAGTCGTTCATTGTTTAGAAATCTTTCCTTAGAAGAAACCTTGTGTGCATTGGCCATTTCCTGAACAATTACGTAAGTATTCACAGATAGTAGTATCACAAGTTTCGCCGGTCCAGTGATCGTTACACAGACATTTTCCATTTATACATTTGCCATGGTTATTGCAATCTTGAGGCAAACAATGTAAGTCCTGAATGCATATAACTGTAGACACTGCTTGAGAACATCCAAAGGCCGTATTAGATTTGCTACTGAAATAAAAGATAGGTATATCAGCTAGAAGCAAATTTCAATTGTTTTTTCAGTAACATGATATCGCATTATTGCAGTCTTTCAGTAAACAGCATAATCTCAGATTCATAAAAAGTAAGCTTGAGAATAGGAATAAGTTAAATTAGATGCTATGGAAGTTATTATTTAAGAAATTACAAGATATTACTGATGTAGTATTACTACGAAGGTTATAATACTTACCAGTGATTTGATGGATAGCCAACCGTAACACCATCAATGACAGTTGTTGATGATCCTCCGCCATCCAAATTAATAGCATTGACAAATCCTGATTCAATTAATTTCATTGCAAAGTCGTATAGATTTAATCTGGGGTACGTAGAATACATCATATAATTAGATGTCTTATTAAAAACTAAATTTACAGTTTCTCGTATATACATTCATTGCTATAAATGCACACAGTCTAGATCTCATTTCCGTTCGAGAAATAATTGAGTAGTGTTATTTTAAAATTGTAAATCTAACAAAAGGTCGTTACATGTCTATATAAATATCAACTCTTAATGACGGATGCAGAGGAGATAGAATGAAAGAAATAATTAGTTTAAGGAGTAACTGAAATAGTATATAAGCGTGATTTTTACTTTTCAATATTTTATAACAATAATTTAAAATGTATTGCAATGTATTTTGACTATTGTATTAAAAATTATGCTATACTGTCATGCACTATGATAATATTTGAACATTAAGTTTACCCATTAAGATTTGTTTGGCCTTCTATTTGCATCAACATAACATTTCCATCTCTGTCATGGCCAATGGCATTCCTAGCTGATCTGGCTTCAACAAACTGTTTGAGTATTCCAAGATCGTCCCGCTGACTACTTTCCATTTCTATGCTCTCTTTAATGTACAATTTTCCATTTCTGACTAGCCATATTACACCTAAAAACATATACTCGTATGTTTATTACCGTAAATATTACATCATTTATATCTAAGTATACCACTGGTACATGCTGAGTCGTGCATGAATAAGCAACAATTTTACTCTTAATGTGGAATAAGAGTTTCAAATGGGACATATATATTTATAATACTAAACTATTAACTTAATATTAATTAAGACTAACAATAGTAGGTCACTATGAAATCGATTACCGGCTTCGTAAAGTACGACCATACGACACGATGCTCGTAGTTGATGCACGATAGTAATATGTAACGCCCTCGACTTCACATTTTATACCTCGTAAGGTACAGTATACAACCGATTCCATCTGAGCCAAGTAAACTACGCATTGGACTATGCTATTTTACTCCATAGACTGTTAGGGAGCGTGCTAGCTAATCTACAGTATACTCAACACGAAAATTTACTATAGAATGCTGACGATCATTTGTAAATATTCATCAAATCACTTATTTATTCTGTAAACAAGTTCATGGCATGGCAATTATATTAGAAAGTAGAAGCTTAGTTACTAAGTTAATTGCTTACTGTCGACGACAATATTTTATTTGTAGACTGCCAAGCAGCAGTGATCATTATAATCAATATGAGCTAACGCTATATAATGTTTACTATGATTTCTAAATATTTATTAAAATCACTGGTTTATTACGTAAACAAGTCCATGACGGCATCATATCTATTTATCTAAGGTAAAAGCCTGGTTTTCATGTTTTACGCTTACCTGAGACTAACTGAACAAATGGATTTTCATCATCAAGAATTTCTTCTTCCGTTAAATAACCAACAATAATCGATCCATTCTTGCGGATACCAAAATTCACGTTTTGAACATTGGCTATTTTAACCCGTCTGCCATTGGAAATAATATTACCGTAGCATGTTCCACTTTCCGCATTATAAAATCCAGCATTCATGGCTACATGGCAATGAGCTCTTTGAGCAGTGTCTGCTACTGTCGACATAATAGACATATTACAACCGCCGGGGCTGTGGGGTTCAAGTACAGAAATAGTTCTTAACGGATTGTTAACAACTATCAATCGGCCATAAATACTTAAATTCTGAGCAAAAAAGGAAGAATGAAAATCGTCGACAAAATTATGAACTTTAACCTGCGAAGTAGCAAGATTGGTTGTTGCAGAATAGGATTCAGATGTAGCGTAGCCGGAGGATTGATTCTGTCGAGATTGAACGACGAGATGTGAATAGGTAGGTCCATGATGACCTATTTTATAAAGGTTAAGGCGATCCTGATGCCAACGCCAAATACGACCAGCACATTTGGTTGGATCAGTTGTAAACAAGATGAAAATGAAGTACAATAACAAATATATCGTTTTCATATCATCATTTTATGCACTGATTGCAAAGAAGCATTTATACAAGATAGAGAGAATAATTGTATTGAGGTTTTAAATCGTTCCGAACGGGAAAGGTAATTATTGATGTTTATGACATCTTTGTAGGTAAGCGCATATGAAAATAGGAAACTATAGAACCGTTACAGTAGTGGAAGAGTGTATTTCATCGCGAAATTCCCCGAAGGCTATCTATCATGTCTATAGAAATAACATAAAGTCATACGGAAGACATTACTTGATCAAATGCTTTTATTATTATTATAATTAATTAAGAATCATTATATTCATCGTTACCTTATTGATCCGTTTATACTGGCAGGGCCTGATGGACATTGTGACATACAGTAGTTCATCCATTGCCATGACAACCAGGCGGTACTCGCTAGCTGCTTGTTGCTAGACTACAGTACAGTATAGCTGCACTAAAACGCATGATAGAGTAATATGGCGTATCTTTTACGCTTGATAGGAATCGATAGCTCAGATCTACTGTGCGTGACTAGTAATTGATAACTTGAAACACTGTTCATCTAGGGAAAACAAGTATAATGAAGTAATAAAGCCAATTGCAACCATTGCACGGCATTGCGCTATGCCGTATTGTTTGTGATTTGCTAGGATTCAATAAGACTCCTGGTGACAAGAGATTGTAAATGATAAATACTACGGTATTGATGAGTCATATTCCAGTGAGATTCTGTGATTACCATCTTTTTCCATGTCGTTGCCTTGCTCTGGTGTGAGATTTTTTTAGATATGTGCAATATATATATATACTTGTGACACTATTTATGCTTGCGATATTACCTATTTGCACTACAATATACTGTATTGAGAGAAACACTTAGCGTTGTAGTGCATAATTTCAAAGCTTGCTACTGGTCATAGTAGTTACTACAATATCGTATACTATACATATAGTATATAGTATACTGCATCGATGCTTTCAAAACATCGAGTAATCCGTAAGTAGGCCTAGCCAGTTTTAAATTTTTTCTTTTCGCCATTCTGCATTTTGATCAACCGTGAAAACTGCAGTAAGAATTGGCGGGATTGAGTCACTATTGACTATTGTATGTGTCGTATTAGCCAAATTGATGTCACCTACTACAGTAAGTACAACACAGTACTGTAAAGATTGCAAAAGACAGTGCTAGAGAACGTATGGGCGGCCATTGGATATGATTTTACAAACAGAAGCAAGTTACTCGAACAAGGCCGGGCTACAATTAAAATGATCAGCACAATAATCCTCATTCGCAGTCTAGTACAAGCATTCGCAATCATTGATGCCATACCTATAGCAATCAACTTATGCACAGATTTTTCTCTACATCTACCCTGAACAGGCTTATGATGAATGTATATATACAAGATCTTTTAGTCCCTTTCGGTAGCTATTCGAGAAGATCCGCAAAAATGACGTAATAGGAAGTACTCTACGAGAACAATACAGGGCTACAGTACAGTAGTGTACAGTACAGTACAGTACTGTACAGTACATGGCTAGGGGACGAATGGACAGTACTGTACTGTAACTCTGTAAGGAATGTACTGTAGAGTTAGACGAACGAATAGACAGTACAATGTTCGATACAGATGTACCGTATAGGTCAAATGACTAGCAAAAATAATGGTCTTTTAAAGGACAGTATGTTGCACCTAGCAATGCAATATTGAATATTTTCAAAAGCGCAGCAATGAAGTAGATTTGAAAAGTTGGTTCTGTCATCGATAGTTTGTTCTATACGGACACGACATTATCCATTGTAGTGGTGGGTTTCGACTAGACGCCGGCATATCCAATTATCCATGGCATTGGTTGATTTCCATATCACTAGAGCACATTTAATTTGCATTTCAAATAGAGCAGCTTTTTGGGGGGGGGGAGCTATTACGCATGCTCGATAAGGATTCCAACTTCCAACGCTTGTCCAACCTGTCCGTTAGGCAAATTACAACCATCGCCTATTGGGTTTTATCACGTGATTAAAATCATCCAATCAATGCCAGTACAACCGTTGAAGTTCAATTTCAAATTTTCAACCAGTAATAAGGGCCGAAAGAACAACATTACAAGATTTCATCGATGATCACAACATCTAGTTCTCTCTCTCTCTCTCTCGCTCTTGCTATCTTGGAGCAATTACTTTATTGGAGCACCATTGCACGACGTTATTACGATTCATCAAGAGTCAAGGTTGAAGTGAGACTACCACAGACAAGCAATTTGATCCTTTGGGAAGCTTGATCGACTCTACTTCTACTAGTACTGTTGGCGAGAGTCGTTCAGAAATTAAAATTATCTTTCCAACTTGTATAGGAATAATCATTTTTTGCCTAGTTCAAGACATTGATAATCGCTTCAATCATTAGCCTGGATTCATTTTGCCTACTGACTGATTGTCATTTAATGTTATCGTGATCATCATTGATTTTGAACGGTGTGCGATTGGCGATTAGAATTTATAACGGACTGGTATTACTAGGCAGGAGCTTGAAGTTCAAGTTGTTATTCTTGATTCATATCCTTTGCCAAGTTTTTTTTCTTTCCTCCCTTTCTACGTGATATGATTACAATTTCATCCAATTAGAATTAGTGAGTTCAATTTTCAAGTCATGGCAAAGCGTGATATGGGCAATAACAAGAATACTAGCGGTAGCGCAATGAAGGTTGTTGTCCGTGTAAGACCTCATAATCAACAAGAGTCCAACGGGGCCTATACAACTTGTGTACAACCATTAGATAGTAAAATGTTAGTCTTTGATCCTAAAGATGAAGACGATCAAGTCTTACGTAAAACACCTGGCTGTAGAAAAAGAATACTAAAACGAAAATCCAAAGATTTAAGAATGATGTTTGATCGTGTTTTTGATGAAAATGCAACGCAAATGGAAGTTCATGAAAGTTCTACAAAGTTAATCCTAGATGCTGTCCTCGATGGTTATAATTGTTCTATATTTGCTTATGGTGCTACCGGTGCCGGAAAAACGTTCACCATGCTCGGTGATGCTAATTCACCGGGCATTATATTCCTATGTATGATGGAATTATATCAAAGGATTGAAGAATTAAAGAAAGATAAAGCTTTTGAAGTAGCTGTATCTTATATCGAGGTAACATACAATAACTGGATAACCAACTAAAAATAAATAAAACTAAACTAATCCAGGATGCTTACAATTTACGACAAATAAAAGAGACGAAGATACGTACTCTACTGTACCGAATTGTATAAATAGATAGCGTCTCCGTAACCATGAATCTTAGTCCAGCGTTAAGTCACCATCGAAAGCTTTTTAATGTTCAAAAGATAAATTTACAGTAATATGTACAATCTATAAACTCTAGTATACTGTCTACCATGCTGTATCGCTATAGAATGAAAAACTTGCTGTTGTTCGATTGGATTGATGTTGATGCAAATGCATTATCGCTCACCATTACAATGAAATCACATCCATCATTAAGAAATTTAGTCAAGATAAACATTTACATACCTATAGCAATCAACTTATGCACAGACTTTTCTCTACAACTACCCTGAACAGGTTTATAATGAAAGCATACAAGATCTTTTAGTCCCTTCCAGTAAGCACCTTGCTGTTAGAGAAGATCCGCAAAAGGGTGTCGTCGTTTCAGGGTTATCTTTACATCAGGTACAACCTCATCGGATGGCTAGCAAATTCACTTGAACTCTTTTTATTATTTTTTTTGAATTTGCTTTTTCAAAGCTATCGTAATTGAAGTAGAATTATCTTAGATAACAATTTTTCTCCCAATGCTTCAGCCAAAGTCTGCCGAGGAATTAATGAAAATGTTGGAATTTGGTAATAGTAATCGTACTCAACATCCTACAGATGCCAATGCTACCTCATCAAGATCTCATGCAGTTTTCCAAGTCAGTCAATAGAATCTTTGTAAAATCGTTATGATTACAAAAAGTTATTGACTTAATTATGCTATTTCTTTTTATCGTGATTTTATAGGTCTATGTTAAGCAAAGTGATCGAACTACCGGTATGAGTTCCAACTTTAAACGAGCTAAATTATCATTAATCGATTTAGCAGGTTCTGAAAGAGCTACGGTAACATCAAATAAAGGAGCTAGAATGCGCGAAGGAGCAAATATCAATAAATCACTTCTTGCTCTGGGCAACTGTATCAATGCGTTGGCAGAGATCTGTTCGGTTCGTTTGCTAGTTAGTTACTTATCAAATCAAAAAAGATATTCTACCAGAATTTTATTTCCATAGATAAACTCATTGTGCTGATGATCTACTTACATTTTGATTGATTAATATTATAGAACAATAGCAGCAAAAGTAGACATATCCCTTATCGTGATAGCAAATTGACTCGACTTTTAAAAGATTCACTAGGCGGTAATTGTCAGACAGTCATGATTGCCGCTGTTAGGTAAGACATGAATCAGTTACTACAGTTACATCTTCAATAATATCCACTAATGTTGAATAGATGCAATCAAAGCTAACATATCCTTAATTTGTACAATATCGTATACATATAGCCCATCAAGTATGAGTTATGAAGATACGTATAATACATTAAAGTACGCTGACCGTGCAAAGAGTATCAAATCCAAGGTAAGTCCTCATGATCAAACTTGACGCACGAGCGTCTAAAATAAAATTAATGCTAATAATGCTGGTAATAAAACTCCTCACACCATGCTACTTACTCCTATATTTGCAGCTGAAGGCCAACGTTGTAAAGATTAGCGAGCATATCAGTAAATATCCGAAAATTATTGCGGAACTACGTAAAGAGGTAAAACTTTTCAGCATAAATTCTAAGAATGGATTTTTGATTACAAATATAAAGTTATAACATTTTCAAACCAATGCGAACATGATGGCACTTTTTATTGTAGGTTGCAAGTCTTCGACAAAAAGTTACAGAATATGAAGATGGTAAAATCATCGCAAATGAAATACAACATCAAACTTCACAGACCATCGACGAAGTCGATAAGTTAGTAGCTCTTTCTGAGATATTGTAATTATAAATTAAAATTATAAATTATAAATTAATATTGTAATTATAAAAGTAATACAATAATAACTGCTGCACTCTTAATAATTTATCTTATAAACTTTTTCGCAGATTACGAAGCGAACTTAATGTAGTTTATAAAGATCAAGCAGCTCTTCATCACAATATTGTTGATATTGATGCGTTGATGCAAAGAAATGATATGAAAATATATCGAAAGGTATATCATTTTTAATAGACAACTTAAGGATTGTCATAACTATTAAACGGGTGACAGCTATGAAATCGGCCCTATATTCACAATCATTAATTTCTTACAGCAAAGAAATACTCAGAGGCTAGCTCTTCTCGGATTCGATGAGCAACCTAATGAGGTAATTTCTCATTAATTGCTTTTATTGATAGCCAATATGTTACAAAAGTAATTTTTTTATATATAATATAATAATATAGGGTACTATTAAACTGATGAAATCGATCAATCAAGTCAAGAGTCAGCAAGAACAATTGTCGTCAGAAAAACAGTCTTTACACACTCAATTAACTGAAAACTCCTCTAAATTATTAACAACCCAGAAAACTCAAGATTCAATTATAAATCAGAGTGATTTAGCTAAATCTTTTACAACAGCAGTTGTAGACGCCTGTAGATGGAAAGCTAATTGCCAAGAATTGCAATATCAAGCAAGTTCATTTAAAAAATTTGCCCAAAGTTTAGAAAAAGAGATGCAACAAAGTGAACGGTAAGATGTACAGATTTTGTTCTGTGCTAATCATGATAATGATAATGATTTCTATATTATCTTGACAAAGCGATAGACATTGTCACTTGACGATATTGCAAATTAATACTTAGGTCTTTTTTGTTCTCAGATTTACTGTTAGACTATTACAGGTGGTTAAGAATCAATTTTTAGAATTGCAAAGACACAATGTCGCATCAGAAAAAATTGTCGAAGATTATCGAGATATCATGTCATCTGTAAGCCTGGAAAAGGAAGTAGCTTGGGCCGATGATAATCATTGTCAACTTGCTGGCGATATTACAAATGTGCATTTCAGTAACCTACTGCAAAATAAAATTAGTCCAAGGAAAGATAACGGACAAAGTCTTACTCCAAGTAAATATTGTATAAGTAATATCGGTCTACGAAATGCAGTATCTGAAAGTGTAACTGAACAGTCTATAAAGAGAAAGAATGCAGAAGATACAAATTCTGAAGATGCTGTGACTTATATGGCACCTCCCATTAGTGATTATAACTCACCTAAACAGCTACAAACTAATCAAATAACGCCTTTACCTGCTAAGCGCATTAAAATGTCACCAGTTATAGCCGATAAAGTAACTAATGGTGACTTTCAAAACTGCATGAGCCAAGGAATTATCAATTCCGACTCTGAACCTGAAGATAACATGTCTGGCAAGAATTTAACAAATGTTAGCTTCCTTGCTAATGGCATGGCTGGTATTAAAGTTGTTTCACCAGCAGTCGTAAAGGACGAAAAGACAAGGAATAATGATTTAGATTTAACTTTTACAACAGAAGTTGAGGATGAAGAGCCAAAAAGTGATGATTTAGATTCAACTTTTACAGTTGGCAGTGAAAATGACGATAAACCTAAGAAAATGGTGAAAGAAAGTAACAATGCAGGGAGTAGACCGAATACGGGAATGCCAGAAAGAGTTCCCACTTCAAGACATTCGTCATCGGGCTCTAAGCCACGAGCCTATACTCCTCATAAATCAGCGTTGCATTCAAGAGCTTTAACAGGTAAGCTAGGCTTAATTATTATTTTGCAAATATTAGCAAGTAGTAAAAGAAAATCTGGTTAATAAGGTAAATTTTTTTCTAATAGATATTAATGGAAGCCATCGATTGCATGTTAAGATGACTACTGCAACTGCAGCAAAAAAGAGAGTCTTATCTGACTCAGTTGTTGGCCTCAATCTCAATAAAAAGTAATTGTTTTTTATACTCTCGTATATAGTTCAATTTCGGAACAAATTTTTTGTTATAATTTTACTGCTGTTTGTATAAAGCAATTACGTCTGTATATTCATTTAATCCCTTTATTATATTTAATGTTAATCATATCTATTTTCTTAATTAGTAAATTTCGCGCAAAGGAAAACGCTGGAACTCTATCGCGTGGAATACATTCAAATAAGAGTGATCATTCGCCTCGTTTCAAAACTGGATCAAAATTTAATGCTTCAACACTGTTGCATAATAACAAACCACTTAAGAAGAAACCTTTTCAGACTCGATAAAACTTGGGTCCAAGAACTCAGCCATTAGTCTTGGATAATCACTACCGCTACATTTCTTTAGTCATCAGATAACATGAAATGTAAAATAACGTTTCTCTTTAATAATTAATTAGTATCTGAAACAGCGTTACAGAAAATATGCAACTTGCTTAGCCTTTCATTAATTAATTAGTATCATTGTTTATATTTACGAGCTTGTATGATAGAAAATGTTTAAAAATTATTCGATTTATAATTAAAGGTAAGTATTGCTATAGAAGCTGCTATCATATATAAAAATAATGTATCATACTATTGCCAGCATTATCATTTATTCTCGAGCAGTGATTATTTTTACTTACTGTTGTTTATTGTTAATCGTATTACTAGAGATATCAGATATCTATGGCATAATTTACTACTTTGAGTATTTTCATGTGCAAGGTCAAATTTTGTATTAGATTTTGCACTGTAAGATTGGTATTATTAAGGCATATCACTGGATGACATCAGCCATGCTTTTGCTTTGTAAATACCACTGATTTAAGTATTAGCCGTTTATGCATTTCGTATTTAAATATATTACCATAGCTTGCTACCAAATGCGCTTGTTACATTGTTAGTGCATGATGGCGATAAGCCAGCTAATGGTTATTTACTCTGTGCATATAAGCGATTTTTATCATCTTCTTCCTTAAATACTATAGTCCAAAATATCATATATAATATCAAAGATATATCTAGGTATATATTTAAATTTATTTCGTATATGTCACTAAGCTTCATGGTATCCTGTTACAACCTTCCTATAACAACTGTAATGCGATTATTTCTATTTTTGACTAAGTTAAAGCTTGCGTGATAATGTAAGAAGAAGATTGCAAAATTAAACTGTTTGTAAACTGCCAGTATGAAACTTTCACTTATCGTCGTTGTAATTAGTAACTGAGTAGTGAGTATACCTGGTAAGATCTAATGTACAGTACAATTACGGTATATATTTCTAGTCATAGCTATACAGTATATATATAGGCTGAGCATTTTTTGAGTTCATTATGTTAGTGGTTAGCTAACGCGATGGTATTTCATTCTAAAAATTGAACAGGAATATCTTTCAGAACTACCGCACTGTATGTAAATTAATAATTAAGTATGTAAGCCAATTACTGTATCTGTATTCGTTAGCCAGAAATTCTCCGCAGTATTTCATGGGAAAATAGTAAGAACATACTCGTCAATCAATAGAAGAATTTGTCAGTGTTAGAAAACTACACTCAGAGTAGAAATCCTTATGTGACAAACACTACGAAAAACTACAAAGTATGAATAGTAGAAGAAATTATCAAGCATATCATTTGGCAATCGCAGTAGAATAATAATCACATTATTTACATGATACTACGCACGTTTCGTTTCTAATCCTTCATATAAATACTCTTTCCATATCCCTTCACAGAAATTATAAGCGTTGCACATGAGTAGAAGTATTGCGATAGAATTTATGTAAGCTGATTATATACATTTATGGCCTTTTCTTGAATACTTTAAAGGAATTATAAGGGATATACGAGTACATTTACGTGCATGTATACGTGACAATATTCGCTCATAACGCAGAAATTCTTCTGTAATAAATACTTTAAGGACGACAGATTACCTTTATAAAATAACTAGAAACCATCCTTCTCAATCCCATCAGAAATTATAATTATGCAAATAAACTGGAGGTAGCTACTGTTGATTGTATAGACCTGCAAGGTTGAAATCCTCCTAAAATATCCCATAAGCAATAGTAAGCATGCAAATAAGTTCAGACGTCAGTATTAACTCGTATATTGGCTAGTAATGCAAAATTCTTTCTTTAATTTTTTCAAGGATAGCACTACATCTTCACAAATTAATTAGAAATTGGTTTTTTCTAAGATCTCACCAAAATTATAGTTATGGATACCACTAGAGATGGCTGGCATTAACTGCGTATATTGATAAGATAGAAATTCTTTCTTAATAAACATCCCACAAGCACCAATAAACATGCGAATTAATTCGGATTTCGGTATTGGCTCCATTCGTTTATAACTCAGAAACTGTTTCCTTAAATATTACAAGGACATTTCATCTCGGAAATTTAGAATCGCCTCTTCTCAATGCTTATTAAAGTTAAAATTATGGATATATTACTGAGTAACTTCTGCATAGTAGCCGTAACATAATTAATTTATCTTTGGCGTTTTATAAGTCTTTAATAGATAATTGCATAGTTGTATAATTTTATTTATGAACTGGAAACTAATATTTATGCAGACTTACTATAAATCGATTGATTTTTTTAACTAACTTTGGACTCAGTTTTCTCTGAAGACTTGCAGTTTACTGTAGTTTCGTGATGATAGAGAGTTTATCAGTTTTTAAAATCGTGGTGATGTAGATGTTAGGGAAGACAAATCTGACGCTGAGCTCGCCGTGTTAATTTTCTTATAGTAGTTAGTTTGAATTTTCCTCTTCGCAAATTCGGTTTGTAACAGGAGATATCCAGAAATAACTGGTATTTGCTGTGTCAAGATAGAAATACTTTACCTAAATCTCTCGTAGAAGTCTGTTAATGATACTTAGAGCAATAATATGTAAATATTCTAAAGTTCAATTATTTACAGCGACAATCAAGCAAAACCCTCTTAAACTCTCCTATCCTATAGAATAATAAATTTTCATTTTCGAAAATGAAATATAAATAACTTTTAAATCTAAACAGACAGATTGCGATCTACCAAACTGCAGAATCTTATTTACCAAATAATCTGTTAGGAAAATACAATTATAGACGATATTTGATTGCCACCCAATGAAGAGCTTACAGTACTGTCTTTTATATGTACATATTTATATATCAAAATATAATTCATTTTTAATGGATATTGTCGTCATAAATAATCGAAAATAAATGGAGGCAATGGTAAATTTTAACTAGTATTGTTATTAGGCGGCCATTTTAAATTAGTGATTGTATCATATCACAACGTATAGAAGTAATTTTACTTTGCATATTTCATCGACAAGAATTAGACTGTGTAGACCATAAGTACTGCCCTACCGTATGGTGCAATAAGTCTAACCTATTTTACTAAATGTCTTACCATTAACTTTCTCAATAGCTTTTCGTTTTAAGTCTATTTTTCCAGCTATTATAAAGTAACGCTAATCGAGCCTCTATTGCAAGATATTTTCTACCCTCTGACATAAAAGAAATAAATCAATATATCACGGAATGTAAGTATTAATATCGATTCCTGTTTTTGTGATGTAAAAGTGTGACAAATTCGACTTTTCTGTCTCGTAAATCAATTTAAATTGAAAGTAGTAAACATTCCACCTTTTAATTGGAAAACGAATGCCAGATTGTCACAATTTCACTTCTGCGACAAGGCAACGTACAGTAAAAGTCTATAAGTAGCTACTGAATTAAATACCCTTTTACTTAACGTTAAACACACATAGCAAAATACTGTAAAAATGAAACTTTTATTAACAAAGATACATCTACAACATTTTACCACACCACTTAACTCAAATGTTCCCGTTTATATAGGAACCGTCTAATTTGTAAACAACAACAGTATTATTATTATACCTTACTAGGAGAAACATCTTGAACTGAGATGTTCCTTACATAGCTTTTTTATCAGTAAATATTTTGAATCTCTTACTCATACTTAATCTTAATCTAAGCTCGTAGGTTGCCTAATTCAACTATCATCAACTAGAACTGGAATCATCTTACTGCTATCTATAATCTTTATGTTCCGTCGTATTCTATTTCTTCCTATGATCATTATACTTCATTTTCTACTTAATAGATTGATTAATTTTTCTTGGTTAATTATAATTCATCTTCTGTTTACTAGCTTAACTAATTTTCCTAAAGTAATTAATGAATAGTACTCAATATTAGAAAAGGTCATGTTTTTGGTATCAAAAATCAATATCACTTAATTTATTTGGGTAATATCTAAACGACTGCTGTAGACCGTTAGACAAGATTACATTCTACATTTTTATAAGAATACACAGAATAAATGATCGAATGAGAGATTAGGCGTCTGTAATACGTTCTCAATTTTATTGGCTTGCTTATTCATTTTGAGCATAGAGATGCTGACTACCGTACTTTTAAATGTTGATGTAGCCAGTTCCCCATTTTGTAATAAAATAAAAATTTGGGTATGAATCGTTTAGAATACAGTCTATCAATTACTATTGAATGTTGATTTCGCCAACTCTTCGTTTTGTTATAAAACAGAATCATACATCTTAATGGTTTTTAAAAATACTGTAACCAACTTACTCTAGAATGTTGGTATTATCAGCTCTTTATTTTGTTATAAAATAATAGCAAGTATCTGAAACATCTGAATGATTTTGGAATAGCATCTATAGTATCGCGTTCGAATAGTGAATGTAGCGAAACATTGTTGGTACAGGCTATCCTAGACATCAGTGTTTACGTTGAAAATTGTCTTAACTCTATCAAAAGTTTTGATCAATTAAGATAATATGAAGGCTTTATTTGCAATTTCTAAAATTGACCGCAACGTAGTATATGAAAACACGATATAAAAAGGGATAGAAGTAATACTGTATTGTGCTGTATCATCATTTTTATGCGTGATTTAACTGATTACGGAATTCCAAAATTGATAAAAAATTAGAACCTTGTTCGATCTAGATCCAAAGAGAATCTGCACACAGTTCTACTCCAGCTGAATACAACGGCTAGAAAGACTTATGGAAAAACTACTGATTAATCTAAAAAAGTTGCCTGCTTACATACTTATCGTAGAGTTGGCAGCTTCAATGAAGTAGAAGCCGAATTTTTTGTAATACCATCACGGCCAAACGGAGAGTGAGAGGGGAAAACTATGCATACTTCTGAAATCCGTTTATATAATCCGGTGTAATGATCACTTAGTATTTAGGTATATATTATTTCTACTAGTCAAAATATGATGAACTAAGTATATCCTAATGTATGAGTTACGTATCTACTTTTTACCTCTAGCGTCAATAATTAATGACTCAACTCCCTACTAGATATGGTCATCCGTACTCTAACATAAAATCTTCAATCCTATAGTTGTAGAATACTACTTTTCAATAATGCATTCACGGATGAAACCTTATTACAGTCTTTGATAGTAATTCGGCAATTATAATATCTGTTCTACATATCCTAATGTGAAGAATAATGCTACTGGACAGATTAAAATTATATTAACCATTGCTGAGCAGTAATATTATGATTGAACACTCATTTGCAAGTTTACTTTGCATAATTTGACAACATTTTATTAACATCCGATTACTCTATAATGCTGATTAGAATATTATACATGTATTGCAAAGGAACAATAAAAGTAATATGGCAATTACTCCCTTACATATCACAAATTCATAATGCAATAAAATTTATTTACTTTACGTTCGGAATTAAAGCATTACATTTTGTGGCTGCAAAATGTGTTATATAAACTGATATTTGCCTAGACGCTTTATCCTAAGTATAGTATTATAATCACTAATTCAATGTAGAGCTTCTCTATAAACTAGAAGAGATAGAACGCCAAGTACATTCACCCCTGATCATCATGCTTCATTTCAACAGTATGCTTAGTAAAGCTAGGAAATGGCGAAATTTTGTCAGCGACAGGTTATACGAAATGAAACGGTAACGATTAATCGTTGAAACTACCAAAAATAACGTAAGAACTCAAACATCCAATACCTATCAAAATTACTGAATTTTGTAAGTCAATTGATTGAAATACCATGTATCAGGAAATATAAAATTTACCTGTCTACCAATAAATTTAAGATTCCACTTCCAAGTTTTAACTCAGAAACTGTTTCCTTAAATATTACAAGGACATTTCATCTCGGAAATTTAGAATTGTCTCTTCTCAGTGCTTATTAAAGTTAAAATTATGGATATATTACTGAGTAACTTCTGCATAGTAGCCGTAACATAATTAATTTATCTTTGGCGTTTTATAAGTCTTTAATAGATAATTGCATAGTTGTATAATTTTATTTATGAACTGGAAACTAATATTTATGCAGACTTACTATAAATCGATTGATTTTTTAAATAACTTTGGGCTCAGTTTTCTCTGTAGAGTTGTAGTTTACTGTAGTTTCGTGATGATAGAGAGTTTATCAGTTTTTAAAATCGTGGTGATGTAGATGTTAGGGAAGACAAATCTGACGCTGAGCTCGCCGTGTTAATTTTCTTATAGTAGTTAGTTTGAATTTTCCTCTTCGCAAATTCGGTTTGTAACAGGAGATATCCAGAAATAACTGGTATTTGCTGTGTCAAGATAGAAATGCTTTACTTAAATCTCTCGTAGAAGTCTATTAATGATACTTAGAGCAATAATATGTAAATATTCTAAAGTTCAATTATTTACAGCGACAATCAAGCAAAACCCTCTTAAACTCTCCTATCCTATAGAATAATAAACTTTCATTTTCGAAAATGAAATATAAATAACTTTTAAATCTAAACAGACAGATTGCGATCTACGAAACTGCAGAATCTTATTTACCAAATAATCTGTTAGGAAAATACAATTATAGACGATTTTTGATTGCCACCCAATGAAGAGCTTACAGTACTGTCTTTTATATGTACATATATGTCACACACCACTAGTGACAAAGTAGTCTACACACGCCAATCCTTGCGGAGAACGCCACTTACTAACTTAAAGAGGCGAGATTAGCTATATCACCAAATAATTCAGTTCCAACGACCGAATACTATGGTATAATTATAGCGTCACAGATGATGTAGACGAGATAGTCAGAGATTTACTATCATTTATTACTGAAGGAATCTTGGCACCCAAGATTATAGTCTTACAATTAAATATCAATTGAAAAACTAGTTGACTATCCAACCGACTAACTAAAAAGGAATCTTCAGGCACCAGCCTTTTATAGTCTCGTCAGAAACTCCTGGTGCACATAATATAAAAGTATCCTTTTAAAGTTATAACACAAGCAATATTTAATATTACTCAATAATTAGGACGAGCTTACGCATCGTAACAATATAGAATACATATATATCAAAATATAATTCATTTTTAATGGATATTGTCGTCATAAATAATCGAAAGTAAATGGAGGCAATGGTAAATTTTACTAGTATTGTTTTTAGGCGGCCATTTTAAATTAGTGATTGTATCATATCACAACGTATAGAAGTAATTTTACTTTGCATATTTTATCAACAAGAATTAGACTGTATAGACAATAGACCATAAGTACTGCCCTACCGTATGGTGCAATAAGTCTAACCTATTTTACTAAATGTCTTACCATTAACTTTCTCAATAGCTTCTCGTTTTAAGTCTATTTTTCCAGCTATTATAAAGTAACGCTAATCGAGCCTCTATTGCAAGATATTTTCTACCCTCTGACGTAAAAGAAATAAATCAATATATTACGGAATGTAAGTATTAACATCGATTCCTGTTTTTGTGATGTAAAAGTGTGACAAATTCGACTTTTCTGTCTCGTAAATCAATTTAAATTGAAAGTAGTAAAAATTCCACCTTTTAGTTGGAAAATGAATACCAGATATATTAGCTGAAGACGAATTAATGTTTTGCTCCCATTCGTTCAATGTCATAACGAGATAGACTTTAAATTCAGAATGGTAGTAAACCACATCTTTGACAATCAGTATAAACGAATCAGACATAGAATACGATAAAAGTTTTATTGATCTTAGGTACTTACTTTAGTTATAAATCACTGACAATGAGTATTGCCTTCGGTTAGAAGTAAGAAATTGGGAAATAGAGAATTTCATTCTTAATCACAGTGTTACTCCAGAAACTATCTATTCATCCACAACAGTGGATTTAATGCTAATCTTAGACTTGTAGATAGAATTTATAACCATGTTACATGATTCTAGTTTAGTTTGTATAAACTATTTTCATAAAGTTTAATGTTTTATATAGCATCACCCTACTAGATAGCTTAAAGCTGCAAGAAATTAGAAAAAGTGAAAATTGTATTCTTAGGGTAGCGAGAAAATATATTGCTCTTAAAATTGTTTGCTTATCGATAACAGTGAATTTGATACAAACTTGAAGCCTGTAGATGGAGTTATAATCGTACTATATAATTTCAGATGGTCCTTATATAATCTGGTGATTTTATGAAGTTTATGCCTTTTTGAAGATAGCTGAAGGCTGTAAGAAATTAGAAAAAGAAAAAATTTTATTTTAAAGGACTGAAAAAATTTTGGACTCGTAAAATTATTTATTTATCAATAACAATGAATTTCTTACCTGAGGCTTTTAAGATGAAGCTTTAATGGAATTACATGGTTTCTGATCAGTCTTACGTAATCGGACGATGTCGTATGTTTTATTATTTTAGATATAACTGAAGGTGTTGAAGACCTTAAGTCTTCTAGACTATCGCTAAATTCACGATTCACTGATTCTAAGATTTTAATTTCAATTAATTGAGATAATTTATACAATTTACACTTTTAATATCAAAATTCTAAAGATTTATGTCAAATGACTTGCAGGTATTGATAAAATTGACTACTTATACGATAAATTAGCGTTGATTTGCAATATAGTAGATCTAATAGACGACCAGAACCATCATCTCTGAACAAGATTGATGTATTTAATACGCATTTCAATCTAAATTTCAAATAAAATCATAATCATGATATCTACAGTACTTTAATGTAGAATTAAAAATGAAAGCTATTGCAGAAATTTCATGAACCTCAAAATCTATGAAATACTTACCCAAAGCATGCTCTGATAGACATCTGAACCTGAAGTATCGTATATTCTTAATATTTCAATATTTAAATTATTCTTAGATAATATAATTAATGTGTCATGAATTTACGATCGTTTCTTCCCAGCAAAATATATATTAAGTATCTGTAGCATTATACTTACATTTAAAAATCGACCGTAACACTCTGAGTAAATTCTAGCTTCTATTTTAAAATCCAAGAGCGTTAAATAACCTAGATTACGACAATTTATTATTTGATACACAATTAATCAGATCGCTTCATTAATTTACTACTTGAATCTAACACATATGATCTAATACCTAATGATTGATTTAATCTACTTCTCAAAATTATACTACTGCCAACTAACCAAATTCTATTGAAAGTTCAGGCAATTTTTACGATCATTTCAAAGAACTTTTATATAAAACTGCTTGTTTACTTCTCTTGCTAGAGATATTCTGTTGTCCTACTTTGTGTAATTCTGCAATACCTTTTAGTTTTCTTTACATAAAAATGTATACTATACCATAGTTACCAGTCAAACCTCTTGTCATCAGAGTCTTGATTGAAATATAGCAGTGATGACAAACAAGCTGTTGAAATGAAATATTCGATATAGAATAGTGCAGCAGTTCATAGCTGTAAGCGTTGAAATATTGCAGTTAATACACAAAACATTAACTAATTAGCTTCAGAATATAAAATTCAAAAAGGAATAGTAATGTGATCGATTTTTATAATTGTAATTTTCGGAGCATAGCTGAAAGAATAAAACAATAAAATAGTTCTAAAAATGAAATTTAATATGATATAGTCCACAGCTGAAAAGGTGTAAACAGAGATTAAGTAGCCCTATAAACGTAACTTTGAATATGAAATAGTACGTATTGTAACTCGTACCTGTAAACTCTGCAACATAGCTGAAAGATATAAACTTAGTGTATAGTTGAAAACATGTAGGTAGCGATTAAATAGCTCTAGGAATATAATTTAATATTGACTAGTAGATGATATACATAACAAACTTTAGCTCTAAAAATTTGAAATATTATCGACATATTGTATCTGTAAGCCATGATGCATTGCTTATATTTCGAGCAATGATAAACGGGTTTAAAAATTGGCATTCAAAATATATACGTAACTTATGTCTAAATAAGTAACAATGCCTATCTGTTATTAAAGAAATGAGCAATTTCGCACTAAATCCTAACATAGAACTATAATTTCCTCATTTAGCACAAATTATTACGTCATATTATATTTATTATTTGCTCATTAAAAGAGTAATAAAGGAAATGATCAAAGCTACTTAACCTAACCATTTTGCATCGATAGCACATTCCTATTAGAATATGACGTAACAATTTTAAAATATTGAATTAAATAATCGTTTTATTAAAACCGTTAGTATAAAATGTTTAGAAGGAACTCATTCCGACATGAATTAATGCCTTAATTACGGTCTATGGGTGACACGGTATAATTATACGCTAACAAACTTCCTTCGATTATTTTTAAAGAATTTATTGTTGTAACTTTACTTTAAATACAAAAATTTATCCTAATTCAAAAAATCAATAAGTATAATTTCTAGAATCTTGCTGACCTTGATTTAATGACATAATTAATCATTAATTTCAATTTCTAATAGCATAACACGATATTAACGAACAGAGGGTAAAGATATTATAAATTTGCTTGCTTGGCTCATGAAATAATCTTGATATATCAGGTTTCAACGACTGTATTGCAATCGTGTAATTAATTAAAGGAAAATCTATGGACATTATAGGTTGTAGTACTACTCATATAATTATACTTTCGTTGCTTTCAAGATCAATGATATTGAACAAAACTTAAAGTGGTAAATAAGATTGATAAATTATATAAAGTTTGTAAGCTTGGAGAAAAAGTAATTCGATAACTGCCCCTACTTTATACAAATTACTGCCTATCATAATTTCAATAGCATGCGAACACAGATTATATAACCGTATGGAATATATGGCTTAATACTGTTGGTTCAATTATCGATTATCGTAAATGAGAAAAATGGAGGAGTAAATTAATCAATAATTTTAATGCTATATTTCCTTAGTTGATTTATATACAAGCAACGATAAGAAGCGGTACTAGTTCCTTTTCATCACGTCAATCAGGAAACTATGGCTGTTGCAAGAACTGGTATAAGTGTTCCTGAAAGGAATCCAGGACCAAGACTAACATCAGGTACTGGAAAAGCGACTTGCCATCGCAAAGATGCACTCATATCACTATACCCATGAGCTATTAGATGCATGCCTAGTAATCCATGTTATAGCATACTTCACAATACATACTAACGTAGACATGTCTGTATTAAAATAAAGCTGTATAAAGTTGTATTAAAAAAAGGTTACTTTGCTCACTAATTTTATTAATATCCAATTATTCCTCGCTTCTTTTCTAACAACGTTAAACACATATTTCTACCTTTCAGTATTCGACTCTATCTGGACAATAGAAATTGGATCAGTAATATTGAGTTTTGATGCAACTATTATAAGCTAAGATTTGCAGCGATAGTAATGTGACGGGTCTGCAGCATCCTATCTGCTGTACGAGCTCGTATAACGCCAAATACTGATCATTTCCAATTTAATCTCGCCGTATCATGGCAATATAGGCGTAGCTAATATCAGAAGATATTATATTAAAGAACAAAGAATCCCAGATATGATAGTTTGTATTTTCTATCGCTTTTAATTTTTGAAATCTTGTTGATTGAAGTACTACGAGGAAGTAACATGGGCTGAACTGGATATATATAGATACATCTTGGGTCATTATACGGTTTTAATTCACCCTGTCATGGCGATACTATATACTGTATGCTGTCTAAAGATGTAAAAATACTATACAGAAATTGAAAAATGACTAATACTGTGTCACAAAACAACTTTCGCGATCGTTCCTAAACTAAACTATCTACTCTAAAGGTTCCCCGACTAACTCCGGAGATCCTCAGTAAAGGAAAACTAACTTATTCCTATACCATAGACAACGAGTCCAACGATAGGTTTAGGTTATTAAATATTTTATTACCAGCTATTGCAACTTTGTACCAGTGTACTCTAGCGTAGCCTTCGTGGAACTAAGATTGAAAAATTAATAATCAGGCTTTTATACAATCTTCTATGTCACACAAATACCCCGGTGCTAATCTATCACATTAAATTATATAATACGCATTACAGATTTACTATAGACTAGACCGAGTGTTGATTACTAAATCTGGCTAGTTAATAATATTAATTAGCAGATTCACTTAATTATCATACTACAGTGGTACAATATCGCATTTTGAGTTATATTGCCCAATTCGGCGTAATTGATTAATAACAGTCAATATATTACAAAGTCATAAATAATAATAATAATCAATTACCAAATGAGGATTGTGGTCTATGACTTTATAATCTTTAATAATATTTTTAATAACTCGATACTATTTTGCAAGATTAAGTATAATCTTTACAGTCATTCTCATTAGCAACTTTACTGCTAGCCACTTATCACGGAGCATCAAACTCCGTAGCATACTGTAATTATCATTCCTCTATTTCTTTCAATTTCAAGTACTGTAGTACACGAATGCTAGCTTAGAATGAGCAAGGATGATGAATTCATTCTTGTCATATGTACCTATCGTGATTGTATAACATTATCTCGTCGGATTTTGAAGACATAGTGGATAACTAAAGTCAGAAAATGCTCCATTCGTATTCAATAGGCGTCGAAATATTTTCAACGAAGTGCAGACGACTTTATCTATCATATTGGCTTAGTCATAAATTATTATTGAATGCAGTAATGTCCTTTAGGAAATCATCCTTTTCGTATTAACCAGTAGATACCGACATTTACATTAACCAATCTCATCATAACCTTGGAATGACAACGATGCTAAATTAGCCAATTCATTCTGTATTGTGATAAAGGTTTGAATAAGCTTAGAAATATTTTCCCATTCTCTTCAAACCGCTTCGATTAATAGCTTCAATAACAACGACGACATCGTGGGTCTGAAATAGTTGCATAAATACAAATAAATAAATAAATAAATACAAATCAGTATTAGAGGTGAATTAAACACAATAGGATTCGGTTAAGCCACCCGCAGCTAAATCCAAATAGTAATAGAAGTCTAATTACATCATGTAGCCCATAGCCTATCTAATTAATACATGTCTTTAATTAATTAGATATGTATACTAGCCGAACCAGGCACTCCAAACTAATTTATACGCGCACATATGTACTGATTCCATCAGAGTTTGCATAACTAACTTTTATCAACGTGACTGGCTCTTCTTTCTTGCTGGCTAATAAACGTTGGATTAGTCCGATTCAAAGTCATTTCGCATTTTTCGCAGCCCAGCTGACCGGCCCATGAAAATAGTATTAACGTGTTCTAATAATTCCATTACAATGGGTTAGAAAGACTTTTACTATTTGATTAATGATTTACTATCGCATTAATAGTGCACAACATCTAATGAAGATGTAATTGTTTTTGCTGCTTAATTATATGCAATTAGATCTACACATATACAAATCATGTGGTGATGAATTAGGCGTTGCATATCTTTGATGGCAACTGAGAAAGTAAGTCTATACAGTATACACGCGGATAAAATTGATCAATAGAATAGAAGGCTACTCCCTTTCTTTACCGACTTCATCACCATTAGAGAAAAGAGATGGCGCCCAATAGTACATGACGTTATGATAATAAGCAAAGATGATCGATATTGAAAAATATATAAGATAATCTTGCCTCATTGTGGAATAAGACGGCAAATATTTAATAAATTATATTATGCGAGTGCCTAAGCTAACATGCTATTGGAGTCATGAAGAAATATTAACAAAACTTTTTAGAATCAATCGGGAATAAAGTCTTTCTTTAAATTCATTTCAATGTAAACTCGTATTATTGCGGATCTTATTTCTTGGTCAAAACTTCAATATTCACGTTTATTTATGCTTAATACCGTGAGCTACGATATACTCTCGTTATCAATAACTACCATGCTTGTGTAAAACCTCATGAGAAAAACAAGGCACTCCTTGCATGGATTTCGATCTAAATTCATATTTTTATAGGTCTTATTTCATGCCAACACTCAAATGTTAGCAATAGTTAAACATTCATATAGATAAATTAGCTCTTGCTATCAATAACTACTATACTTGCGTAAGACGTCATGAGAAAAATAAGGTGCTCTTTGTATGGATTTCGATCTAAATTTATATTTTTATAGGCCCTTCATGCCAACACTTAAAACTTAGCAATAGCTAAACATTCATGCAGATAAATTAACTCGGTCCTGTAGCATAGTAAATAGTCCTACAGTAGAACCAAAGAAGAAAGAAAACTGTCCTTGCTATGAATTTCGCTCTAGTGTCATTTAATTTTATTGCAGGTCTTATTTCATAGTCTAAATTCAAAACAGCTACAATCTCCATATGAAAACGTTCCCTCTACTTTATCGTCAATAATAGTATTGTAGAACCAAGTGAGAAAGAAACCTTTTTATAAAGATCGATTCCGATCTAAACTCATTTTACTTTATTACAGACCTTATTTCATAGTCTAAATACAAAACAGCTACAATCGCTCTATGAAAACGTTAGTTCTGTTCTATGGTCAATAATACTATTGTAGAGCCAAGTGAGGAAGAAACCTTTTCGTAAGATCACCTTCATTCTAAATTCATTTTACTTTATTACAGACCTTATATCATAATCCAAGCTCAAAACGGCCAAATTATCGGCATGGATACATTAGTTCTGTTCTATCGTCAATAATGCTACTGTTAAAACAAGTGAGAAAGACAGCTATTCTTATGCTATAAATTCGTATGGAATAAATCCATATTATGTAAACTCTTTAGCTCAATTCTAACCACGCTTAAGATCCAGGCTTTCAACGAACGCATAGACCTTGCCCCTTACAGCCAATAACAAACAATACACCCAGCACTTAAAGAAGCCTTTCATAGAATTAAATTCTACCTGGCGAGACAAATAACTGGTAATTATTATTATGTTAACGATGGTAAAACAATCAAGAACAAAGCTCCGATCGATCTTTCTTTAAAAAAAAATCTACTCGGGTCTGATGAGAGAATTGATTGCATATACTGTTAGTCATTTTAATTATACATGGCAGCATTCTATCATTATTACATCTGATCACGACAACAAAAGTACAGGATACCTTCTGATGGACATTGAATATATATACAAAAAGAAATGGATAATTAATGTTCCATCGTGCATTTTTTTTTTCTCTTTCTTCTCTACTTTAGATTGTTCTCTTCATGATTAGCTGAGTTTATTCACTATAGGGGCATAACCTTTTAGCCTACACTTACCATGGCCATCAATGTATTAACTCATTTATTCTTTAAACCTAGTCATTCTATAAAGATTAACAATTGTCTATTACATTAAATTACTAAATTAAAAGACATACAACAATCTCGCTAATTTTATGGCCTATGTATTCAAATTAGCGTTCTCATTTAGAGCAAGAGACAGGGTAATTAACGGATCCAATTATTGGAATTTTTCTGACATCAATTGTATTCTATTTCATTTTATTATCCTGGTATACTTTCAACACATTTTTAATCCAAAACGGGCAAATAAGAACTAACAACATCGAATCATTTGACTCAATTGATACTCAGACAACTGGGGAAAAAAGACACACATTAATATTTTACCAATCACTTGTTGAACTGGTTCAAGATGCCATTTGGTTTTGGTAAAAAATCGAACAAAAAGAAAGGTAATAAATAAATTTCTTTCTCACTTTTTACAACGTTAAAACTTATCATTCAAGCTAGAAATCAATGTAAGTTAATAAGAACGTTCCTATAAGCTTTATGAAAATCCTAAATGAGCTGCTAAATTTTTCTCATCAAAAATAAAATGAATCTTGTGAGAGTCAATATCAAATCATTCGATAATTTCCTCCCCCCAAAATTGAGTCAAGACAGTGAGCATCTTTAGAGCTGAACTATTACTCGTATTACAGCCATCTTATCCTTAAAAAAAACTCTAATTCAATTTAGATGTAGTTTCCTTGATACTAATAATGAAGATGAGATTAAAGGCCAGAAAGGGGGCGTTAAAATTTTAAAAGTTTTTTAATCTTTTTAGCACTACGATCTATTTCTTATTCTACTTTTTTTTTGCGTACTCTACACTTCCGTCCTTGCGTGGACGGGTTATCTGTCGAAAGGAAAATGAGTATAGATAAACCGATGTTTTACCTTATTTATAACTACCGATATGGAAGTAAAATCGAGCTGTAGCCATGAAAACATCCAATGGCAAATCTACCGTCACCATTGGCCGTGCTAATATTACTATTTGTAACACCCACGGGCCATGACAAGGATAAACTCATCTAGAGTTTCATAATAGCTAGGCTTAACTTTATTTGTTCATTTCTAGTAAAAATTTCCCTGAACAAACTCTCATATCGTCCATTAGGACCACTTGCAGCCACTCACAATCAACATATTCCAGTTAATTTTACTGATCAACAGTAAAAAACGCCTGTAAAAAGGACGGTATAGGCCATACAAAATCACAGAACTTTATGATAATCCTCACTGTGCCTATTCATTTGAGTTAACAGATTGCTCTAAATTTTAACTTTTTTCAAATCTAAAATGTTTTCTTCTACATTTTAACGGTTAAACAACAATTAATCAATCCATCGAAGTCTCCATCCTTTTATTTTATCTTACATCTTAAATATTTATCGTACATTTTATCAACAAGAGAGTAGACAATAACATCCAAACTCTGGCTAGTAATGTAATGAAGGAACTCATTAGAATAGCCATCTTCACATTTTGGATTATTACTCAATTTTCGTCTACAAGAAATACTGTAAATTCAATTTACACCTTGCTACTTGAATGCTTACATTTAAAATGAATTCATAAAAATCTTTTCTCGCCTGTTGATTTCACTATTCAGTTTGGCAAGGTAGATAAACAGTTTACCTGAATTTGGAATTGATGAAATTCTGTGAAATTCTTGTAACGTTAGCGAGATTAAGGGTTAATTTAAATAACTGTTGGCGGTAGTATAGGAGATCCTACAGTAAAGTAGTAGCTATGCTGCATTTGGAAAGATAGATGAAGATATACGGCATAATGGTGTTAGTAGAAGCTCCTACTGTATTAATTAAGAAACGATAGTAACTTGTAAGATGGTAGATGATATTCTGCCAGTTGCATATAGAGTGAGGTCTTTCTGTAATTGGTTAGTTCTTATCCTCTGTTAACACTGGACTCTCAATCAATTTGCAATAAAAGTTATTCCCAAGCTAAAAGCTATTACTATCCGCGGACATTTTCTTTGAATTAGAATTTTATGGCAAATTTTATAGTATTGTTCAGCTGAGATTAGCTTTCAATTGCAAATTAAATTACATTTGCGACAATCTAATCCAATTTAACGCCCATTGTAGATAAAGTGCAAGTATTCCATAAAGAAGTTCTTGCTGTCCATAATGAGCTACGAGCAAATCATGCAGCACCTGCTCTTAAATGGTCTGAGAAATGTGCACGATCAGCCCAAGTATGGGCTGATCAATTAGCCAAAATGGGACGTTTACAACACAAAGTGGAAGACAACATGGGCCAAAATTTAGCCTTTGTATACAGCTCAGATGGTAAAAATGTTACTGGTGAACAAATTGTCAATATGTGGTATGATGAAATTAAGGACTACAACTTCAAGAATGCTACATTTTCATCGGGTACTGGCCATTTTACTCAAGTGGTTTGGGTTGGAAGCAAAGAAGTTGGTGTTGGTATTAGTTCAACACCCGATGGCAAAGTATTTGTTGTTGCTAATTACTTGCCAGCAGGGAACATGATGGGGCAATTCGCTGAAAATGTTAATCCTCCTCAATCAGCACATGGTGGTCAAGGTCGTAGCAAAAGTAAATTCAGCAAGGGAAAACAACCGTCAGCGTCATCATCATCCGATACTGGTAGCTCTCCCCTGCTATTATATTAGCCTATTTCATTCTAATTTTATATTCAGCAATTGATTCAATCTATTAATTAGCTTTCTCTATACTCTTTATATTCAACAATCAGCTATAATTAATTATGACTAGAATTTAAGTAAATGGCTGATGTCAGACTAACCTAAATTTGTAATTTAGGAGCAGGAGCTAAATCAAAAGATCCCAAGAGAAGAGCTAGTGTTCGTTGTGTTGGTAAGTTATCATTGCTGTCACTTCCACATTTATTTTCAAGGACAAATTATGAAACTATTAATACTCTATTTTTGATCAAATTTCATAAAACGTCTATAATAATCCAAACTACTATGCATATACGCGTATTACTATTGCGATTGGCAGTGTAAGATCTGTTTAGCTCTTTCCTACTCTTTAGAGCAAATTAACAACAAATGGCATGGAAAATGAGCAACTGAGTTATCGAAATAGTTTTCACGTTCATTGAACACTTGAAATTCGAAGAAAAATACTCTTTGTGTAGCTAACTAAAATTGAATCGTGAACCCTGCTAATAATTTTGCGTATAACTTCAATTTCAAAAAATTGGCGAGCGATTGAATCAGTGTAATAGTTTCTGATATCACTTATGATATGGAGTAAAATAAAAATATTCTTTAAGCAGTTAAATCCAGTCGTGGATGTCGATAGCAACTATATTTCTACTTGTACTTCTGAAAGTAGGCGAGAAAAACAACTTGTATCTAACATGAAATCCATCAGTTGCCTTACCTGTTTTCCTTTCAAAATTTAGCTATATTGATAGTTCAGGCTATCCTAATCGAGATCGTTATGGAATTAAAAACATAGGCAGTATTTATATGTTACGCTTAATATAACCAATCTTAATCTTTTAAATCTTCCAAATCTTATCCTAATCGTTGCTATTTTGCATTATTTAGCTAACGCCAATTTGACTGAATTTCAGTCAGAAATGTTGATTGTCCACAATGAAATGCGAGAAAGACATCGCTCATCGGCGCTAAAATGGTCTGATTCTTGTGCTACAAGTGCTCAAGAATGGGCTGATCAATTAGCAAGAATGGGTAAACTACAACATAAAACCGAAGGCGATATGGGTCAGAATTTAGCCTATATGAAAACATCGTTGGGAAATCAAGGAGATATCAAAGCAGAAGAGATTGCCAACATGTGGTACAACGAAGTGAAAGACTATAATTATAAAAAGGCAGAATTTCAACCTTCAACTGGCCATTTTACTCAACTAGTCTGGGCAGAGACGGAATTTGTTGGTGTAGGCATAGCTTCTACTGCTGACGGTAGAGTATTTATTGTGGCTAATTATTCTCCAGCTGGCAATGTACAAGGTAAATATGGCATTAATGTGAAAAAACCGCGTGGTAAATCGAAATTCAAAAAGCTGTTTGCAAGAAAAAATAAAGGAACTAATGTTACAGGTAATATCCTTTTACAGTCGTAAATGAGCTTTAGTTGAATAAAAATTAAGATACAGTATAATAAATGACAGAGAAGTAAAACTATAGAACGAATTAGAATTAATTTTTATCAACGTTTATCCTTGCCTGAGAAATAAGTATCTCATTTTAAGCAATTTTAACTAGTAGTTATCCTTTAAATATGATCTATAACGGTAAATGATAGGAATTAAAATTACACAAAAATTGAGAATTAATTCTTAGAAATTACTATGTTAGCGTGAATAATCAAAATCTAATTTTTAGGTATTGTTAACTATATTGATTTTTAAAGATGATCATTGCAACAAATGATAAGAAATAAAAATGAAGAAAAGTTTACAATTAATTTGATCTATTTCTAGCCGTACCTATGAAATGAAGATTAACTATATGGTGAGCTATTTTAATGAGTATTTCTTTTGATTTAGGTATTACCTCACAAAATGATGGCGCTTCAGCAAAATCGAAACGAAAAGGTAGCGAGTAATGCTAGCTACATATTAGTTTAACATTGATATTTTTGACATAATATTTGACGTAGTAAATGATCTCAAATTCTAGCATATTAAGCTTTTCGGTAGTCTTCAATGATTAGACAAGTCAAATACCAAATTCTTTTCAACTTATTTTGCATTGTTGGACTTCTGTACTCGTATAGGCCGTAAAGCCAAGGCAACTTCAAGAGGCATAGGTAAAACTAGACACTAATTCAGTTTTCGTTTACGTTCATTGCAATATTAAGAAGCTGCTTGCAATTTTGAAATAAATAATTAATGTCATGATATATTGCTTTACCGCAGCTAACGAAAATTTATCGCCATTCCTATCCGATGTCTTGATGGCTCATAATGACTTCCGTAGTAAACATGGAGCTCAGCCTCTAGGATGGTCATCGCGTTGTGCAGACACAGCCCAAGCTTGGGCAGATCAGTTGGTAAAAATGGGTAGATTGCAGCATAAGAAGGAAGATAACATGGGGCAAAATTTAGCTTATAAATTTACCTCTAACCCTGATTCAGTTACGGGCCAAGAAATGGTTCAGATGTGGTATGATGAAATTAAAAACTATAACTTTAAAGCCGCAAAATTTGGTATGAATACTGGCCATTTTACGCAATTGGTTTGGGCAGATACGGTCGAAATGGGAGCTGGTGTGGCACAGTCAGCAGATGGCCAGATTTACCTTGTTGCTAATTATTCGCCACCTGGCAATGTAATGGGGAAATTTAAAGAAAACGTTTACCCAGTAGGGACTAAAAATCCTAAGAAGTTTAAGAAATCCCTTGCAAAAAAGGCTGCTAATTCTGTTCGAGATAAAGCAAGAAGAAAACCAGGTTAGTAAAGTAATAATCGTTTTTTATTCGATTTATAGCTCCTTCCATTCCTTTGATAGTTTGCAATTTGATCACATCCACTATCGGTACGTATCGATTTTTTACCTTTTCTGATCTAAAATAGATCATGCAGAAAGCGTTAGAATCGGAATTTATGCTAAAATGTTACCGTAGTTGTAGTTTTGAAGAACTTATACCTAAGAATACTTGCGATATTTCATCTATTTAATCTACATCTCGCAGCGTTCAATTATTATGCATAGAGGTCGCCTACCGTGTGATTTCACCTAGACTTCATAATCAATTTCTAATAGGTGCAATTAATGAGAAGAAACTTGGCAGTTTCAAAGATGTCAGTCTTGATGCACATAATAACTACAGAGCTAAGCATGGAGCTCCACCATTAAAATGGTCAAAGGAATGCACTACACATGCTAAAAAATGGGCAGATTATCTAGCCAAAAATAAGAAATTTGAACACAGCCACCAAAAAGGCTTCGGGGAAAATTTAGCATGTTTTATGGGTTCCGCTCAAAAAGAAATTACCGGACATGAAGCGGTCGATATGTGGTATGATGAAATTAAAGATTACAATTTCCGCCGCGCAACCTTTACCCCGGGTACTGGCCATTTTACACAAGTGGTTTGGCGTGAAACTACCGAAGTTGGTGTTGCAATGGCCAAAGGTAAAAATAATTATACCGTAGTGGTGGCAAACTATAAACCTGCAGGCAATATGATGGGTAAATTTAAAGAAAATGTTTTACCTCCTAACTAAATACTTATCATTATTCCACGTATTGCAATTTATTTCACTTTATGTACTTTGACTTTAAATATAATTAACTACGTAAACACTGCAGTCCATTTCATTAACGTAAGTTATCAATAATTGATTTCATGCTCCTATGATTATAATTAAATTGTTGGGTATAATTGTTTGTTACCTTCGATATCAGCCTCTAAAATTTTAAATTAGTTGGACTACAATTCAACTAATGGACTCTTAAACCTTTATTTCTATAGTAATTTAAAACTTGGTTATGTGTATATTTTACAAGCATGATATACCGTGTATTTAATATTTTAAAATTATTGATCCTATCAAAGAATTGCGATGCCTGCACATCTGTCGATTTTATTACTAAAATTACAAACGTATATCAATAAAGTTCTTTCTCTTATGCATATACTTTCCATGACGGTAGTCTAATCACTGTCAAAGACGAAAATCAATCACTACTATAGAGATAAATCTTTAAATATATACAAGAACTGTATATACAAATTCATGTAAGTGATCTTTTGAGGGTTTACAGTCTGATTTAAAATTCGATCATATGTTCCAATAGATAGGGGAATTACTGTCCAAAAATGTTGGCCTACCATCTATAAAGCCTCTCTAACTCTGAATATGAATTATCTACAACTTCCATTATTAACATTCTTAAAAAATAAACAATACAGCCGTATGTAACAGATAGATCAGCCGTAAGCAAAGATCATAATGTCAGCTGATTTAATAAAATAGGACATTTCTTACTGAAATCTTTAAGACTTCTTCAAGATTACGTTACTAAGCTACGTAATTCTATCAAAGATAACTACAAACTCCAAGTTGTTTTTAGTTATCAAAGAACGTGCTATATTAAGCGAGGTAATACTTAATTCATATCGCAATTATTTAGCTCTTGAAATGTTCGGACATATTCACAACTACTTTATACCCCGATGAGACATTTTAATACAGTACTAATCAACTATTGGGCATAGAAGCTGCTAGTTACCTTACTTTATGGACATAATATACGCACTATATACAGATGCGAATTTTAATTGTGAATAACTATTGTTGACTTTATGATAATTAACCACTAAAGTCTACAATAATATCACCTTGATAAAACAAAATTTTGATGCTAGCTCCCGTGCTAACATAACATCAGTGTAACAAATGTATAGAAGACTCTAAGCCAAAAAAGATTTTTGCAAATTATACAGTCAATAAGTGTAAAAATGTAATGCCTCAGTTGTTCAACATACAACAATTAGTATTAAGAACATTGGCATCAGTAGCTCGAAGAGGAGAATTTATCATTATTTCTTGTTCAACGGTGGACCTTTCATTGTTAGCGTTAATGATATTAATGGTCTGATGAATACTTGGCACTCTATTTCCTTCGATTATTTCATCACTTGTTGATTGATTCGCATGATTATTTATATTTTGCATTACAACCGGTTCATTTCTACTTAAAACGTGACAGGGATGGACCTTCAAGATCGATGTACCATCATTGGACACATCCAAATCCGAAATATCTACAAAATTGGTAACGAAAAAATCTGTTATAATTACATTTATCCAATGTTTGTTCGTGCAATCTTTACATATCACATTTACCGATCTGTCGAATATCATCACGTTGATGGGTTAAACTAGCAGCTGTGGCAGACGTTACAGACATTAAATTATCATCAGATAGCGAATCCTCAGATTGCTGACCATTTGTAATTGAATCTATACCATCATCGACAGTCATATTTCCATAAGTTTCGTCGTTGACAACCAGATTTACATTAGGAACCTCAATAGGGATTTCATCTGTAGCAACAGTTTGGTATATGGACGGGCTAGTAACTACAGGCGTGTCAGCATAAGATGTTACAGAGCCGTAACTTCCAAGTCTCAGTTTTTTGCTAACTTCACAGCATGATTCTCCATTACTATGAGCTTGGCGTTTATGCATGGCTAGTGTGGACGTCTGACGATATGTTTTGTTGCAAAATTTGCATGTATACGGCTTGGAATGTGTATGAACAACGTGATGTTTATACAAGCTAGAATATTCAGTGAAGCGTTTGCAACATCCAGGGTAGGTACAACAGTATGGACGTTCACCTAGGTAATGTTTATACAGGTTATATAGGTTAGTTGTATATCATAAAATTTTACTAACTACTATTCATTACCTGTATGAATTCTCATATGGTTTTTAAAGTTAGTAGCACTTGCGAACGCTCGATTACAACCTTGCACTTGACATATATATGGCCTCTCTCCTGTATGGGTTCGCATATGTACCTTTCTGATATTAGAAGTGGTAAAACTTCGACCGCATCCCTCAAAAGGACATTTAAATGGCCTTTCACCTAAGTAATAGAGAGTAGCTCGTGTGACCAAATGCGATTATCTATCAATTAGATATAATTCTGCTTAAACGTATTCAACATCACAACTTTTGATACGCTATTAATGGTATGAAGTGTCTACAGATATACATAGCAGTTATTAACCTGAATGTATTCGCATATGCTTAGATAAATCTCCAGATGTCTTGAAAGCTTTCTCACAGGATTTGAATGTACATTTATATGGCTTTTCGCCGGTGTGAGTGCGAATATGTGATTTTAGGCCATATCCCGTTGCAAAAGCTTTGTGGCACCCGTTATATGTACACTTATATGGTTTATCTCCGGTATGGGACCTTTCGTGAACCTAATTGATACATCATATATAACTAAGGACTATAATCATTTTGTGAAATCCGCTTTTGATGGAATAACAAAAAAAGGCATACCTTTAAGTGATGGGCGGTAGTATAACTCCGACCACATCCTTCAAATTTACATCTGTACGGTTTTTCTCCAGTATGAGTTCTACAGTGTTTCTGTAAATCACTTGGTGTAATAAACGCCTTAGTACATCCAGTTTGTTCGCACTTGAACGTATCGCCTGTATGAGCCCGATTATGAGCTTTAAGTCGATACGGTGTAGAGAACGCTTTCTCGCAACCGTCATAATGGCACTGATAACCTTTCTTCGGACTATTCGGTGAAATGTTATCAGATAGAGTCATCACTATATCATAATAATGCTACATTAGCGATACAATCACATAGAATAGCAACCAGCGATTTAATCTTAAATAATTTTTGAACGAACCTGATATATTCCTCCCATCAGTTACTGTTCCAGTAAGCGCAGAGATTGCCACTGAAGTAGGTAGTTCTTCATGCACTGATACAGATAGATGCCCCAAAGGATTAGTAATATCAGAAGAATTTGAATTCCGATTACTTAAATGCGAAGAAATTTGATGCATTCGATGATCGCTACAAAGTATACAAATTTTCATTAATAAGAACATTACGTAAGACAGTACTGTATAATTTATATTCAAATCAATTACGTCGATACAACAATCTTAGACTTACTCATATCCTCCATCGGTAGGAATCATCAGATCACTATTAGCATCGACGTTATTATCTCTATATCGATTAGACTGTTGAGATAGAAGATCTGTTTGCTGTCTTTCCGCTAATTGATCAATACTAGGATAACGATGAAACCATTTTAGAAAAGATGATATTCTATATCTTAAACTACAATAAAAGTTATTGAGGTATATTTAAAATAATGATATATCGTACCTAAATTGCTGATCGTCAACATCTGCCTGGCTTAAATAAACTGTACCGTCGTTGTCATTATTCGGATTTGATGCAGCTATAACCTGTTGATCAACGAAATTTAAAACCTCGGATTGATCCTATAATAAAGTATTTGAATGACAAATGCAATTAGCGACGGTCAGTAGTATAGTATTTGTATCAAAACCATCTATATCAACACGCACTGTCATTCTTTAATAATAGCTAATTACAAAATAGACGCCTTTAAATGCCAATCAAGCAATATTAAAATCATTTCATAAGGAGATCCGATACTTTGTTTTCAATGAATAAAAGGTATACAAATATGCGCGTATCTATACTTCGTACATATAAATATACGTCTTACTCAGTAGCCATATATACGCCTATAATCAATATTTATACAAATGTATATCAGAGCGATGCATCCATTACCTGCTGGTTGAGAACATCATTTTGATCAGCCTGGGAACAAACATATTTATTCTGATTATTTTCATAATCCTGTCGCGAATATAAAATACTCATAACTTGATCTTCAGATGATTGCGCTATACAATACGATAAAAAGGATTCATTTTAATGGATAGTGGTTGAAAGTTCGTTGTAGTCATCCAAATGTTATACGCATCGTTACCAAAATAAATTGCAAGATAATCATGACTACTGTCCATTATAACAACGTTACAAAGAAGTGCTAAGTTATCAAGATATTTACCGCTAATACTGCTCATGCTTGATGATGAGCCTTTCGTATCAGGTGTCATGGATATTCGTGACATGATTTAATTTCTCTACTGGCTATGGGATAGTAATGCGGTATGTACATAAGTTCAAGCAATCACCATTATTTTTATCATTTTTAGTTAGGTTACATATCAAGAGTAGCCAAATAACTATGCACAAGTTCACACAGATTGTATTATAATTCACAACATTGATCTAGTCCAGTCTAAACTATACGTAAGAGACAGCGATCCGCATATATTACGGAATGCATAAGCAATGTACGCCGCCATTTATTGCAAGTGGTTCTAGATTATAAGTTCAGAGTTTATTCTTTTTTATAAAATATCACAAACGACAAAATTCTACTAAATAGAAGACTAATACGCAACGACAGTGATGATATTGTTTGAGTTAATATAGTGCCAGAAATTTCTCGATGATAACTGGTTTTGGTAATAAGTTATTCATAGTAATGTCATGGTTTCAACATACAAGGCATCATTTGCAACGACTGTCGATGTTAACATATCACGATATCAATAGTCGCAACACTATTTTCAATTCACTTGGATAACAAAATGGACGTTCATTGTAAGCAGTACTGTGCAGTAACTACAATATTCTACTCAGTAAACTAAGAACGTAAGCTCGATATCAAGAGCAAGAGGTTCAACAAGTTATCCTAGTTACACATAAATTCACACTGCTACTGAATTAGTTGATTTACTCAAGTCGATTTTTCGGACTTTCCACTTCTTTAATTCCACTGCAAAAGCGTACTCTGGAATCCTGTGCTGTTATTATTTCAACTTTAGGTAGCGACTGTACACTAAAGCTGAAAGAGTTTACAAAAAGACAGACATTGCTGTGTAGAAATCTGCTCAACCAGGTAGCAGATTCGATCGTCGACTCATATTTGAAAAGAGAAACAGTAGGGTGCATCATTCAATGACACAGGCAGCGCCTTACCGCCAAGTAATTCTATGCGGTCTATATTGATAGTAAAGTACAGTATGCAGAAAAATGTTGCGGGCCTCTTTTACAGTACAGTGTAGTGTAGCCACGATACTTTTCACCGTGTTTTTACAGTACTGTACACTGTGCAGCACTCAATCTAGAACTCGAACGGACAAGTGTTGACGATTACTCATATTCTCACTCAGCGTAAACAGCTTAAACGATGACATATTATCCTTCTAAGAGTCTAGTCACTACAGAATAGTACAGCGTGTTGGCAAGTCTCCAAAAAATTGGCTGAAAAATAGACAGCATCTACGGTACTGCACATGCTGGTATAAAGTATTTGTACATCAGTTGAAGTCACAATTTTTCCATTTTTATTGATGATTAACACACAGTTCTGTACTGTACGCTGGAAAAGCCACCAAGTACAGTACAGTACCGTCTATCGCTGAACGGAACGGATAGAGAGTGTGTAGTTACTGGTAGAAAATACACTACTAATATTCGCTGCAAGTTCGTTTTCGATGATGAACTCTGATATTACTGTACTGTACTGTATAGTGTACAGCAGGGATATGCGAAGTCAACCCGAAGTCCGATTTCAATCTGACTCGAGGGCGGGATTCGGGTTAAGAATTTCCGTGGTGATACAGTGCTTGTACATGATAGTGATAGCACTCATTTCGGGTTAGAAAATCAACCACTGGATCAGGTTTTATCGTGTTCGGGTTGCCTTTTCACTCCCGCTGTACATTGTACAACACTGCTGTATTGTATACTGTACTGCAATGTGCATGCGCAGTCTCGTCCGTTCCAGCAAGAACACGTAACACTACGATAAATGGAGCTCGACAGTTCATCCGCTGCTGCGTTTTCCACACTTTTTTTTCGTTCAAATGTATTTCAAGTTCTACGAATTTGGATGACTAGACGTACTAGAAAATATTCTGTGCAAAGTTAATTTTGTAATGACTAGAAATACGGTAATCAGTACTGTATGACGTTGTTTTTTTAGCAGAGTTTACATCTAGTCTAGCTATCTAGCCACTTTTATTATTATTATTGATATCTAAAATCGTCAATGTACTGTACACAGATCGTACAGTAATCCATGAATGATGGATGAATTTATAACCAGGCAGTGTATCATATTGACTGTCTAAGTGTCTATGCGTTATCAACCTCCATAATGAACAATCCATTACGATACAATCTGCTTTAAACAAGCTTAACGACTAAAACTAAGTCGCCACCAAATTGACGCTTGTATCAGTCGAAATCAAATCAATATTAATTAATTCCAAGGACTACATGTGTAAAAGCGAGAATGAATCAATCACCATGCAGTAATTTAGTAACTAACAAGAGAGTAACACGACAGTCATATTGGATTCAATAAAAGACAGATAAAAGTGAAGTGATAGCGATTTGAGTAATCTCAGGTACTCGAATTAAATACGAATGTCATGAATCCGCTAAAGTACCTCAAAGTGATCTGGCCATTCAAAGCAGTAGGATCGGTAAATAATAACCAACAGAAGGGAATGATGGGAAAAAAGAGCAGAACCACGGGAACGTGAAGAGAAGAACCACGGGAAGGAAAAAGAGAAGAACCACGGGAAGGTAGCGCGGTTGAGCTAACTGCTTGAAATGTACTGTACTGTATTCTGACTGTAGGCTAAATGCTGTGTCACGATAGACTGCTACAGTACTGTACTGTACTGCACACTCAGTCGAGTACAGACACTACTCTACAATACAGTACAGTACACTGTACTCCAGCCATGTACAGTACCAAGACCCTACAGTCCATCGGTATCAGGTTGACAGGAGATGCGCTGGCATCAGTTCTAGTTCTAGTGTATTGTAGTCTAGCATAATTTTAAGGTCGTGGTTTGTGTAGCAGCTTGAAATGTACTGTATACAGTAGTACAGTACAGTACTGTACAGTAATGCTGTGTCATGATACAGTACTGTACAGTGTACAGTAGTGTACAGTATGTACTGTACATTTGTACAGTATGAAGTTCTATTGTACAGTACTGTACTGTACTGTACTGTACTGTACTGTACACTGTTCAGTACTGTACTGTACAGTACTGTACGTAGTTTTAAAGTACAGTACTGTACACTTTATAATACAGTACTGTACAGTACTGGGTACAGTGGTCTGTAATTACTTACTGTACTGTACTGTACTGTACAGTACAGTACAGTACTCACTGCAAGGGTACAGTACTGTACAGTACTAGGGTCTCTAATGTACTGTACACTAATGTGTACTGTACAGAAAAACTTTTTCTTCGTTTGCACATGTGCAATAAGGGTCACTCATAATGTGGATCGCTATGATCACGTGTCTCAAATACTGAGTGCACAGTACAGTGTACTGTACAGCACAGATGCAATGTTGTACTGTACTGTACAGTACAGTACAGTACTGTACGGTACATAATAAAGGACGTCCTGTAGTGTACAGTACTGTACAGTACTGTACAATGTACTGTACAGTACAATGTAAAGAAAAAAAATTTTTTCTTCGTTTTCACATGTGCATTTAAGGGTCACTCATAATGTGGATCGCGATGATCACGTGCCTCAAATACTGAATACACTGTACAGTACAGTACAGTATCGTACAGTATCGTTTATATTGTACGTACTGTACACTGTATAGTACAGTACAGAATGAACTCATAGCACAGAACAAAGGACAGTACTGTGCAGTACTGTCCAAAAACGAGTGCTGTACCAGTACAGTACTGTACTAAATGTGAATGAATAAGGGACTACTGACGAGAGAATATCGTGTAGTGATGTAGTGATGGCATCACAGACGGACGAGGCCCCGACTCAACTCATGCCACTACGGTACAGTGTACAGTGTACAGTACTGATCGTCCTCGTAAGACTGTACACTGTACAGTCCTTGCACTGTACAACTTGTGAGAAACATCCAGCGACTACCGGTGGTCAAAGTGGTCAAATTATCCAATTGGAATCGTCATCACTCACCAACATCCAATGCAATATCTGCTATTCCATTGTATTTCCAATCCGACCTAGAAAAAGTGGACTTCATTCCTGCTTGTAGTTAATTCATCCAAAGCATGGTTATACTGGATAGGCTACTGATTACTGTAGATTGTACAGAACAAATTACTTGGTACAATAATAACAAGTGAATGCAAGAATATTGAATCATTTCTACCTACAAGACGACGGATTAAGGCGGATAAAGATGCAAAAACGCCAATATAAAAGCAATCGTAGAAAGATTTTGCAGCTAGATCCCGGATCAGACAAGATCGATGGTTAGTTGTAGTTGTCAGTATTGAAATTTAATGATGCCCCATATAATACGACCAATAGTCACTATTCAGTCATTATAAATACCATATGAATGGAGCCTACTACTAATGTTCTCGCATGACAATGAATTGTGATCGTGACACCTTCACCAGTAGTAATCAATGGCGAGCTCTATTTCTCTTTGTTGACGATACAGTATAGCACTCCACTATCCATGATCAATTAAATATGCAATACCATTACTATCAATACATTCGTAGAAATGAAGTACTTGTACAAGTCAACAAGTTCGATTTGAGATGATAGATACATCCTAAGGTGGGATAAAATCAATCACTAATTGATATCTACCATATATATCACACAGCCAATTCATCAATATCTGCTATGGATGCAACCTTAGAGATAGAAGAAACCAATATTGCCGGTCTTGTTAGCTATGAAGACAGTGATGAAGGTAACTATGCATAATATCACTACTATTTCTAAATTGTAATCAAGGTAATTGCAACCATATTGAGAGAGCTTGGTATAAATTGGAGTAATGACGTTCAGCCTGCACTAAAATACTAAACGTTGTACTTTGCACTACTAAATACATGAACTGAATGATGATGATATACAGTTGTAGTCCTATATTACATGATAACTTTTTAGTAAGTACACGGGCATATTGGTCTATAGCAAAGACTACAGGCGTTTTCGATCAAATTACTGGACAAGTTTATCAGTAATTGAAATGCACTTTCGTCATCACTCATCGTCGTTTATTATGCATCTTATGCATAGAGGTAAAATCAAGCAATAAGAAGCCCCTTATCAAGCAGCCGGAGCGTAAAGATCAAATTGCACAAGAAGTTGCCAGCTTTATGCTTGTAAGTCGCGCATTTTATAAACTAATATAGTAATGCATTTTGCCTAACTAGAAGAGTAGTCTTAGCTAATGTTGATATTCATTCTGAAAACTTATTACGTTATCTCACCCAACAGTCATGTTATTCTGCTAACTGTAAAAGCAAAGTACTATAATATAATATATTTGTACGCCAATGATCTTGATCAATATAAGAGTATCTCATTCGCTGTAATAAACTAACCCAATAATAGCATTAGAACGTTAATCAATATAACTTTAACATGAACAAGCAACATCTTAAGCGCAAGATTTCACGCTAGTAGCAATAGAATAATCTTTTGTGATACGTGAACGAACAAAACAATACAATTTGATCGATGTTGTCATAGAAAGACTATAAAGTTTTTGTTGAAGTAAGGAACTATTAGAATTGTTTGTTAATCAAGATCACAAAAATTACCCTAAGTATATTTGTAAATCATTTAGCTCATTAAAAATGAGGACTGCAATATAATGATAATATCTTATTGATATTCTTAGGAAATAGATGCAATGGAGCAAGATACCAGTGATGATCAAAATCTCAGGGCCACGCAGCCACCTAAATCGACTGAAATTATATCTACATCTTTCCGAAGCCTTGACAAGACTGATGATAAAGCTATATGGTTAGAATGTTACGATCAGAATTCCAATAGTGTCTACTACTGGAATACTGAAAATAATAAAGTTTCATGGGTTCTACCTGAAAACGCCAAAGTACAATCCGCGTTGTCACAGCTTTATCAAGATCACGCTGACGATATAAAAGCTACTATTTCTGATAGTGATGAAATTACCGGTATAGAAGAAACAACAAATGGTAAGAATTTAATCATTTATCCGTAATTTAAACTAATACATCAATACTTAATAATTAGGAAGTACATGTTGGCTGGTAATTCTTATGACACCTATATATTAATATTCCTTATTATGCGCACGTAATGAACCAACTGATAACATAAGTTGTACTAGGTTTTTAACAGTTAAAAATAACTAACTCTTTAATAACTGTAGCTAATCGATTAGGATGCGTTTCGCATGAATTCTATATAAAAATAACTTAATTAATAATGTATGTACATAATATGACCCATTATGAGTTGCGCCGTCTTTCACTGACATTTTAGAAAATAATGTAAACAAAGAAAGTGAAATTGATCAAGCAAGAAAGAAGCGCCCAATTCCTGATAATAATACGGTAACGTTGGAAAATGATGCTAAAAAGCGACATATAGAAGCGTGCGAAGAATCTCATTCTGACAAGGGTCTATCAAGTGATAAAATAACAGTAAGTTTCACCACAACTTCTTCGTATGTTTTGCTCGCATGATTACAAAAGTATTATTGCACAATATAGCGAATTAATTATAACATTTAAATGATTAATGGTACTCTAGGATGACATAATAGAAGCATCCTTACGACTTCGACAAAAGCTAGATGTAATGGGTGTGCAAAAACTATCCATATCTGATGCTCAAATAGCTCTAATTCAATTAGAGGTGCTGTAGCTTTAAGAAAATTTAACACGCCCTTTCAACTGCATTAAAATGCTTTTTGCGACATTTTCTATTGGTTAATGTAATAGACGAAGGCAGACTGCAAGCACTGATATAAAATCATTGATAATTGTGTTATGCAGATACGTTTCAACGATTGGCAAAAGGGTGTATTAAATGGTAAATATTTTCTGGAGAGAATTTTAGAAACCGAAAAATCCTTCCATAAACCTTACGATTTAGACAGCATAAATTCTTTAGAAGATTCGATCGAAAGTCCGGAAAATCTAGAAAAGTAAACTTTTTACGTATTACCTCTTTTACGGTTTATTATTTGAATAGTTTAACATAACGGATATATCCAACAGCAATTTAATATAATATTATGAGCCCTATATTGAACGATGCAATTGCTTACAAGAAGTCACTGGTATTCTAATGTAGACAAGAGATAGTCGAGGAAGAACCTGGTTTAGAAGCTGCAGATCAGCATCCTGACGATAGCCAAGAATGCACCCCCCACACTCCTGACATTTCGAGTGGTATATAGCATGAGTGAAAATTTATAGTTAAAATAACAAAGTGAACGATGTTGTCAACTTAACAGATTGTATAACTGATACTGTACAACGCAATTACAGTTGAAGAAGGTGAAATTATCGACAGCCCGCCGTCAAGCGAGACTACCGTAACAGAAGAGACTTACAAGTACTAATAAAAGATAACACATATTTCGATGATAAATTTTTAGTCACAGCGTGAGATTAATTTTGTATTCACTTTGTTGTATAGTACCAAGGATGTGTCAGATAGCGTACATGACAGCCTTCCGCCCGATTCTGAAGACACTACAAATGTCAATACCGACGAAAGCGTTAGTATCAATCAACTTGCTTATCCTATCTTTCCATTAAACAGGCCAAGCTGAAGCTTTTGATCCTTAAATTAAACCATACTAAGTTTACTTATAAATGGAGCAGCTATTTATCGTAACTGTTATCTCATATTAATAGTGTTACTTTCAATTTCAGAAACGTACTGAATCGCCGGTAGCGCCGAAGAAAAAAGTACGTGTAACGTGCATTTCTTATTACTGTTCTTCACTGGCTTTATTGATCTTTAATTCGATCAATTGATAGCATCAATTATTATCCTTGTTAAAGGCGAAGAAAAAATTTACTAGTTCATCCATATCGTTTAAAAAGAAAAATATGGCTTCCTTAGTGAGCAAATGGCAGTCTATTCGCAGCAGTTCCAAGAAGTAGGATAAAATGGATACGCGATTTATCAGTCTTCAGGTGTCAAACACTATGACGGACATGCTTAACTAGGATCATAGAAGCTACCTTTACCACTTCAAGCTGCATTATATTTCGTTTATGTGCACTAAATTTAACATTATACATAGTACACAAAATGCTATATTCATAAACTATTTGAATTAAGAAAAAGATGTAATTGATGCGCCTATTTTTGGAAATGTCATTCGGTAATGATATACTCTTAATCGTAAATACTACCTTGAAGACGCAATTGTACATTTTCACGCTTTATCGCAAAAGCTTAAAGGAAACGTAATTCTGTGAATTGAATGCGAATATTTTAATAAGCATATCGGGGTAATGTAAGATATCATTGTGAACATTATTTTTTTATTTTAAAAGCAGTTTGCAAAGTTACAGCTACGGCCTTCTTCCTTTCATGAAGAAAAGAAGAAAATTTAAATTAAATTTTGAACGCCTTATTATATCTTTCTTTCTACATTCCTAATGTTAAATACCGTTAATATATTCATCATTATAAATACTGTACAGTGCCACATTTTACAGTAAGACAAGATTATAAGTTGTAAATTAATTCAGTTGCAATATTTTCTTAATGATTGGTTTTTCCTCTGCCCTTGGTACAGGAGCTTGGTTGTATATATCTTCCTTATTCAAATAAAGCATTACCTAAATATGATTTAAGAGACCGTGGTTAAATAATATCTGCCTATGAAATTGAATAAACGATTCATGGCGTTTACTACTTTATAACGATACTCTTTAATATTTAGTATACTATGACTGTCTTATCACCAATACTCTGGTAGCATGAGAAAGCTGTTTCTACCGTTTGTTAACTAACAATCAATTTTATAAGAGCATAAATTACGTGAAACCACCGCATCCTAACTACTACGCTGAATGTTACTAATATTAGAATTAGAGCAAATTCAAGTTAAAAACCTCCTGTATTACGTTAAGTTGATCGAATGATATGAACTAAAAGCAGAGACAATGCAGTTTCAACAATCTGCCTTTTCACCTGCATTTATCTACGGATACGGATGTGTCATATATAGTCGATACATTTCATGAAAAATTTTAAGTTAAGCAAATATCGTAAATATAAAATATTACGAATGACAAGCTAGAAGATACATATAAATACGGAATAAAAATCCATTAGAACCAAGTGTTATGAATAAACTACTACCGTAAGTTAAAAGTAGTCCAGTATCAATGTATTCCGTACGGTACTTTACGCACATATTCCAGTAAAACATTAAACTATATTTACATTAAAATTAATATGAAAAAATTTACCAAATATAACCTATATGAAATCGAATTTCTGGTTATCTATGTAATATACGTGCATATTGAATAAATTATCAAAAAGATATAGCTGTCTTAGTTTTGCCTAAAAGTGCAATTGTTATTATTAGTAGGACTAATACCGTGGTTTTGTGTGTCTGAATTAGTCGTGTCTGTCTGGGTCGATGGTGAGTCAGCTTGAGTAGGTGATCGCTGGTCGATTTGTATATGTTGGTTGTCTTCTGTTTGTATTTCATTGCTTATGTAACCCTGGTTATCATGAACTGTACTTGCAGGAACTGTTGTCGTCGCTCTGGGTATATCAAGAGCATTTATATTACCAGAGCTGACTTTTCTAGAAGTAAATTCTAATTTATTTTCACCCATTTCTGCATTAATCAAGTTTCCATTTCTCTGTAATAGAAAATTGTAGATCAATATGGGAAATCACCTTGATGGTCATATGATATTCGAAACGAAGTGCTAATTTATTTGAAGTATCTATCTAAACAAACCTGTCTCATGGTTCGTTTGCTACTGGCACGAGATACGCAAAATTTAAACATGAAGAGTTCAATGATCAGAAGGATGGTAGCCAACATCAAAGCACCACCAAGAACCATGAAGATACCAGCTACATTGTTGACCCCCAATTCAACTGCATCAGCTGCAGAAGACGTTGAAGGAGGGCACTGAGTCTGCTGATCCCACCATTTTGCTCGCAGCTTTTCTGTCTCTCCTCTTTCTTGCAATTTTAAGGCAGCTAAGGTAAAGACATCTCTATATGGAGAGTTTTTCTGTAAACCTGATGATTGTAAGTACGCAATCTTAAAGTGCTTTGAATCTGCCATAGCAATTAGTACACTTATCTATACAATTATGAACTAGCTATACAAAAATTTATCACATCAACTTCCTAAGCTATTGCTCTTAATTATTAATTAGAAAAAATCGCTAGAGTAATAATGTCTAGGAGTTTGCAACTTCATACATGATCTAGCAATTTAAATAATTAATTATCATCATAAAGTATGTTACGTGCTGATTTACTAGTTAATAAATATTCATGACTTGGAATAGCAGCGTTTTGCTAACTACCTACATGTCGACAATCTCGACATATGTGTGAAACTTGTAAGCAGAAATTACCTCATCGACAATTCAGTTAACGATTATTAATTTTATCGACAGAGTAGAGAACACCGTCTTTAGTACTACTAAAATTTCGTAAACTTCATTTATGGCATAATATTTAGAAAGTTATTGCATACTTTGTCATATACAATGCCTAACAAATACGATACGTAAGCAACAGATACGGGACTATATAGTATTTGCTAGAAAGGGTACTATCAGATAAACTACCAGGTCAATTATTGATACATTTGAAACTGCTAAAGCAGGAAATGTTAAAGTCATCAATATCGAAAAATTCTTTTATAATTTAGCACTATTTTTTTAGCTAAATTACATAACCGTATACGACTTTTTAAGTGCTAATAGTAGCAATCTCATTCAAGCAATATTTCCTTAACCAAGGAAGTGCTAGACAGGAATTTTTCACGTTCATAATCTAGTCAATTACTAATACCTTACAATTGCTAAAATAGGAAATATTAGAGTAACTATTGTAATAATAAATTCTTTACTGCACCCTGTGAATAGCATAATAATATAAAACCTTAAGTACTAATTCAATACTATATAGTATCAGTATACTTCTTAGCTAAATAAAGATGGATAATTTGTATCACGATTATCTAACAATTAAAGCAATCGTTCGTACTTTTGGCTATTGATATCAGACTTACCAATACCAAAGCCGCGTAGATCAAATTTTGAACCAACTACCATAACATCGCAAGGTTTTCGCAATGCTGCATATTCTAGTTCAGGATAATACCAAATAAATGCATATTTCCCTTTACTTCGCCTGACTTTGTTTATACCAACAAGTGATGAATTAAGTAAAGAAGTCTTGCTATTTTCTAAAATATGAGACCAAGCGTTTCTGTAGACTGTTTCGGTCGATGATTTTAAAAAATCCATGGCTTCGCTATCAATCACTGTTCCATAATCGATGGCGCTTTGCTTAGTTAAATCTTGGACTGAAGATACAGGAACAGCTAAATTAGAAGTGGTCAAAAAAGCAGCCATATTCGCTGTATAAGATGCAACCATAACCATAACGAAAAACCAATAAAATGTAGCTAATAATCTTCCAGAAATAGATCGAGGATAAGCTTCAACTCCTTGCTGTAAATAAGAACCAATTGCAAACCAGAAACTGTTCGCTAAGTTAAATTTAACACGGGGTAAAGCATTACGAGGTAGAACTTTCTTAAGTCGAGTTTTCTTTTTACTACTACCAAAACGAGATCTCAAGCCAGGGAAGCAATTACCATAATCAAGATCGACCGGACTATATTGATCTAATAAATACATCACTACGCCGACAAAAATTAAAGCTAAAGCAATCAAAATCCAGACAAGCGGTGAGAATGGTCTTAAAAAAGCGAAAAAATCCGCATTTCGATTGGGCTTCGAAATTAATAATTGCAATCCTGACTGCATAAACGGTTTAGTAAAATCAATTACACTTTGTCTAAACGACGTAATAGATAATGGAGCTATTGCTATATCCATTTCCTATTCAAATGAAATACAAGAATAGTTATTTTAGTATAGGAATTACAATTTGTTAATGCAATCAAATTTACTAGGTCCTTGGTGTAATATTCTAAGATATGATAGATAATCATTAAGAGAGAAAAATTAAATGGAAGCGATCACTGATTTTAAATTTATGTACCCTTCGTGCTAACTGGCCAACCATACCGTCCCAGTTGCCGTCTTCTAATAACTCTCCAAAGATATTACTAGGTTCTAAACTAATGGTAAAGTTGAAGCCTAGTTCTGCAACTAATAATTTTAATAAGTCAATGCAATAGCCTTCGAATGCATCGATTCCAGGCCCTCTTTGATTTTCTGGTTTGTACATAATAAACGGTGCATCCTAAACGATATTCACAAATAAGTACTTAAGGAGAAAGGAAACAGTTAAAACAGAAATATACTCATGATCAGAATGAATTGAAACTCTATTTGATTACTGAAATAGTAAATATTGATTTTTAGAGTATGTACGATAGATTTTCTCTTATATGTTGGTAAAATTATTCATGCTCAACAAAATTAATAGATTCTGTTGTCCCTTATGCAATAACACCAGATCAAATAGACAACACTGGTAATGAAACAGTACCGTACCATGTTTTAAAATCAATGGGCCTAAAAATAAATATGTGGTGCCTTACGATATATGCTCTTCATGGATCAAAACTAGTATCATGGGCTAGAGCACACTATAATTATAATTTATGTCAAATGCTTACGAAACAGATTTCACTTATATTGAACTGACATCTGAAAGGTAATTACATCTTATTAAAATTAATTATCACAATCCAAATTTGAGTTCACTAGCAAGGCAAATAATAACATTCAGTATACTGTAAAGTAATACTAACAAGTTTAAGAAACAACTCCAGCCATAATACGAGTAGTGCATCATATTTTAAACAACTGCCTACCAATATGAGGTGCGTTCATAGCTTAAAAATAGTAACGCGAACTAGAGGACAAATAATGTAATTATGAATTTGTGCCAAATGCTTACAAAAAGTTTCACTCATATTCAAACTAATATCTGAGGAGGTAGTTATATCCTATTAAATTAATTATCGAATTTAAAATTTGAATTCATTAGCAAAGTAAATAAAACCCGTTATCGATATCAATCACGGCATGATAGCAGATCGTACGTTATACTCACTATCACTGTGGTAATTCGCAAAGTTTCATTGGCCATAAACTGTAAATTTTGCGGACTTAAAGGATTCGAAGATTCACCATTATCATTACTTTCGGAAGCCGCAAGTACACTTCGCTTCTCACGCTTTGAAATCTGTATGAAGCGTTCAAGATCGTAAATAACAGGCGAGATCACTGTTACTACGTATTTCGACAACTGGTGTGAATCTTTGAATGTACTATATCGTTTAATTGAATATACAAGGATTTAATTTGAAATTACCGAAGATTGCTTCATTCGACTATGAACATCATGTATTTTAGGATTCCAATGCAATCTTTCTCCGCGGTCATTAAATTCAATTTTACCCGTAGCTCCAGAGAAATAAAGCTGTGATAGTCAATAATCAGCTTGAATTAATAATTAATAAGCTTTTAAAGCAAACTTCTTACAAGCTGCTGTGTGCCCATTGACTCATTTTATATTCACCTTTTTAACCTGCCTCATAATAGCATGACCGGATGTCAATGGAATTAGTGGATGACGATTGCAATTAATTTTCTGATGACGAAATTGATTTAATTGGATAGTCGAACTGATAGCTTTTGCAATAATGTGGACCGCATCATACGAGATAGCTTGTTCAACCTAAGTGGAAGGAAATCCGAAATAAGAGAATACCATTGTGCATTAAATCATAAAGTATCAGCAGTATATTATGTAAAGATACACTTGTAATTCGCTTTTTAATTTAAAACCACTAGGAATTTAAATTGCAATATATGCCTATACGAGTACTATAATCAGGAAATAATTACATTAAATAAAATAAAAACATAAACGAAAATTCTTTCATTACTCTAACATTTTTCCACTTCTGTTCCATCTTGGTATCTGGGCTGTAACCTATACTATATAACCTCTTTAAGCTAGCAAAATCGTCTTCTGCATCCTGAAATACCTGAAGTTATTCGTAATACAGTATTAACAATTAAATGCATTCCAAACGCTACATTAACTAATAAAGAGATTAGTTGCTAAGCTTATGCGATGGGCAAAGTTAGTTTTTAGATTAGAGAACAATTTATAGTGAAATAATCTTAATTGTATAAACAATTGATAGGAATTAACCTCGTCTTTAATAATCCAAGTATGTTTGAAAGTATGCATGTCTTGCCGTACAACCTGTTGCATGTTTAATAATGAGTTAAACCAGTAATTTTACGCATTACTATTTCTCACGTAAAATCATGTAATGAATGGTGATTTCATTGAACGAATACACGTATGTGACATAATTAAATCTACCCTTAGGTATACCTAAATAACAAAAAAAACTGATTATTTTACTTAAATATTAAAATTACTTACGTATGTAACAATATCATCAATGAGGGTACGATCTACACATAAATAAGCAACTCTAATATCAGCGCGATTAATGCGATTAATTATAATTGAGATAGCAACGGATTTTGTCGTATAATTCCAATCAGACATTTCTTCTAGTTGAACATTAACTTCTCTGCGGTGTGCTAACTGTAACACACTCACCAACTCTCCGCTATCTAAAAGGAAAAATTAGTTAAGCTTAACAAGTTTCATGGTGCATAACTACATTGACTGCAAGTAGCTTAATCCCTTAAATTTTTGCTTATCGTAATAATAAACTGGACGACAAACTAACCACACGTTTGATCGTATAGAACTGCAATCCGACGATATTCGTGAATTTCTAAAATGGTAAAGATTTTTTCCAACTCCGCTAACTTTGATGGCTTCAGGTGGAAACTATAAGATTCGCTACCAATATATTTAGAATGCAATACTGAATTGACAGCTAAATGGGGAATTGTATAATGATAAAAAATAGATTCCGCTATAGCCATTGATTGAGGATTTCTTAACGATCCAATAATAGCTACAATACCATTTTCTATAAATTGGCACACTAAAATAATCGATCATAAAAACTTAATAACAGTAGAAAAAAAGGGTAATTCAGAATTTTTTAGTACAAATCTATTTCACGTTCTAGATGCAGTTAGAAAGTATCCAAAATACTGACATTTAATATAATTTCATCTGAGTTATACGAAAATACATTGCACTTACTGTTCAAGATTTATTGTGCAAAGTTATACTATAGTTAAATAAAATAAAATTCCATCTTAGAGGCTGCACTAACCTTGCCGAGATACTACGTAAGGGCTGTCTTTGTCGATAGCCTGAAAGACTGGCGTTAGTGTAGCATTCTGTAATGGATAAACTTTATTTTTGTTGATAAAATCAATGGTTTCTCTAACGGTTCGTCCCTCAATTGATGATTTTTCCATAAATACGCCTAAAGATGATTAAAAAATTATAATTCGACTTTGCATCCAGCAATTCGAATTCTTCTTCACATCTTACGTAAGCTAATGAAACTAATAGTTGCACTATTTGAGCTTAAAATTATAATTATAGACATTATTGCCACCGATTAATTCAATAATACGTCAATAATCAGCATAGTTAAGATAAAATTTAACAGTTACAGCTACGTAATTTCTTTGTTATGAGTTAGTCAGTAGATACTATAGATCGAATGAAAAAAATTTTTAGTAACTGGCACCAGGTATCATATTAAATCGAATACTCCGCGTAATAAAATTATACCATAAGTCAAATGGTAGATCCTCTACTATTACAGTAAATGTTTAGCGAACAATCACGCAACTTAACTTTTAGTGGTTTTACTATAAAAGTTACTCATTCTTTACTATCGCTTCCAAGAAGTAAATATCAGTATTCAGATTTCGAGTAGCTATAATTTAATACTGAAATCTTATTAATTCAGTCCACTGCAGAAAAGTATTGAACGATGATAGCAGGATCTAACTAGCTTTAATTTTGAAATCTTATTAGTGCAGCTCACTAATGGAAAATATTAAACAATAATCAAGTTATCGATCATAAACAATAAGTATAATATCGCCGTTATGCTAAAAATACTGCCTTGATTTAAAATAAGTTACCATTTCACTCGTAATTAAATTTACTCTGATTAGCTGTTGGTTAGGAAGTTGGTTATTAGTTATCGAAGAATTAACGTAGACACCTAGCACCAATAAGTAACTATAATATCATTCATGTCATAAACTTCCTATTTTATTAGGCTTACCAATTTTAATGACGTTATGATTTACTTTTACGATTGGGATTTCCTCAGCGGAAACAAATATAAGAATATATAATAAGATAACCAATTTGGATATTGGCATTTTTGATGATTTTTGGTGATGTCGATGTCTATTCTATCCACTTTTTAATTTCCACCTACACTCTATACTATTTTTTACAGGTAAGGTAATAAATTAATTTAATTATTCTGTAGCGACCTGTCACTGAATTAATACTGTAAAAAAGGAATGGTAGTCGTTCTTATAACAATAATCCCATGACTAGAAACTACACTGAAAAAATTAAATCGCCTAAAGCGACGTAATGCTAGATATAAAACAGTAATCCAGCACTATAGATGACTAATACTGGGGTGTTGACGACAAGGAAAATTTCATCATGACTTTATTAAACTTGAACGAATTTAAATTAGACGGTAATTTAAAGCCATATGCGGACAATATGTTTTAGGAGCCAATAACTCAATGCTTGTTATAGTTCTCGGTGCAAGTAACTCTATTTTGCATATTTGTATTGTTATGAGCCACCAAAATATCGTTAATGAAGTCTTTATATCTACACGAACTATTCTATCTCAGATTAGACGATCTTTTCAACAAGCTATAAAAATAAATATGATTGATTTTACAAGGTGCTGATGTCAACAACGACAACATTAAATCATATGTTGCTACAAGATGCCATATTCTCAGAAGAATTGAATTAATATTTAAAAAATTTGTTACTAGTAGCTAACAAAATCGATTAGTCTAACTTATTTATAAATAAATCTGCAATAGGGCTATTAATATATTAATTTAGTCCAAACTTGAAATATAGCTATCCGTGGCAATCATTCTAACTGACTTTTTCATTTCTTTGTAAATCAGCGGTAGATGTTTTATTCTTACTAAATATAGGTATGGAGAGAGATAGAGAAATGCTAAACTGATGACAAAAATACGGTACTAGACATTAATTTTAATATAAAATTAGATTGATTAAATCCACGTGTAATAAAAGTCTCCCTTCTTTAAACAACTTATTGTAATGTTATTTGGTGCATTTAGTGCTAGCCAAAATTTCTTGTACAGCTCAAAACATATTTTAGACCTTACGAATAACGCTAGGGTTAAGCTTGTGCTATAACAGCTATGTGCAAATACAATCATAATTGAAATAAATACTTGCTGTTATAAATAATGACCTAACCTTCCTCCGTGTTTAAAACATTTTAGCATTAGCTGTAACAAATATCTACGCTTAGGTTTTACTTTAGTTCAAACAATGCAAATTCGGGGTAAACTATGATGACTTTAGCTTACCATCGCACCAATTAATGACTATTTTTTAAACCCTAATTAACATTTATGGCGATCTCCTGCATCAGGTAAATAATTTACAGTATCTCTGATATATAAACGTATAATATACGAGCTTGTAATCCATCCATTAATTCAGCCAATTACTGCTCGTAAAACAAACTAACGCCGAAGATTACAGTCGTCATTTCTATATCAATATTTAGCAATGAACATTTTTTCACTATTTATATAAGTGTAATAGGCTTCTTCTAGCAAAGAAATTGTTACAGAGTTTAAGTGAGAAGCTTGCCTAGATATAGCTAACTTTTTAACTTAATTATTGCTTTCTATAGCCACATATCATAAACTGCCGTTTAAATGGCATCTAAAACTCATGCTAACTTAATTTATAGGACAACTCGTTCATAGTAATGTCTTTGTCGCCCAACATTGTTAATGTCTATTTAATTTAAATGCAATCACAGCTAGATTCCGATGGTATACATAGCTTAATAAATTTAATTGTATGATTGTCTATTAACTACTTTCTACGAAGTCAATATACCGTTTTCAGCTTCTGTGGTTCGATATCGATTATGTCTAATTTAGCTATGAACTTGGCTTATTTTCAACAGGACTACTTATACATTACGAATGATTTGTAATTATAAGGACTATGGCTAGCATTGACTTGAATCGAGTCACTACAGGGATAGATATGTGATCTAGCGACATTGGTACGACTATTTTATCCATTTAACTTAACTGAATTTGGCTGGTTGTATGAGTACATAATTGATCGTAAGCATTTTAACAGGTTTATGAATACTAATTTACGATATTAATGAAAAATTAATAAGAAATTTTGCTAAACTGAAAGTGATGTTAAGTCATGCTTCAACCACAAAATATTTGAATAGGCATATAGATTTTAAGTTTAATTTGAATAGAAGCTATCGATTAAATATATAGCTATATGAATTAGAGCCAGTATTTGAGAAGGAATGACACATAAGTTCATGATCAGATTTGCGGTCAAATTAAGATATAAAGATATAGCTAATGATCGTAAGTAATTATGCTATTAATCCGAGCTTAATTAAATGAAATCTAACATCCTTTGTAGATTGAAGATAGCTCTTCTTGAAGTTATTGCGACATATGTAAATAGCGATTATAATTACCCGATAAGAATATAAATAACAACTTTGAAGATAATATTCTGGATACAATTAGTTTTTAGCCTGCATGATAGATAGAATAATGTCGGCATCAGGGTTATCAATAATATTAATCTTTACACAGAATCTATTCAGTTATTGCATGAAGGCAAAGTTACGCTTGAAATCAATTTTGTATCTACTACCAATGTTATTAATACTTCAATAAGTAGTATTAATTGAGTAATATCTTATTTTAAGACCAGAGCATGCCTAATTAAGCTTGTCGTTAGAAAGATTATAGCTGATATCAGTCAATATATTTCTAAACTTTACACTAGTTCCATTGCAAATCATGATTCTCATCATGACATTTAAATGCTATCGTAGTGGTCTGCTAAGCGATTAAATACTATACATGATTATGAAATCTTTGCTTACAAATCATGAATGTCTTAAAATTAGGCATACCTATTATTTCCTATAACATGTAAAATGCATAGCTCTAAGATAAGCCAAGATTATAGATTTCGGATAACAGTGAAATATATAATTTTTAATTAATTAAGAAAACATTGCTATTGTAAGGCATGGAAAGTAGACAATCTCTTATTAAGGAGAATAGAATGAATAAGTAACGAAGGAACTTATACTTGCTGATTATTTTATCTTATAATTAGATACTTATTTATTGCAGTAGTTAATATTATATCCACTGGCATAATCGTAATAGAAGCTGATATTTTCCAACATTAAATGGCTGCTTTGCATGACATGTAAGTAAATGGAATTTGAAGATAGAAATAATAATAGAATTGGATAAAACATGTTGATTATTTTATATTTGCAGCCAATCTGTATCATCGATGGTTGATTTAAGATTTATTTATTCGTTAGCTGAATGAGTAAACGATGATAAAATTTATATTGGGTGTTGGATTGTGCTACTAGAATTTCATGGGAAAAGTTATGATAATATCCAATGAAATTATTTTTATGCGTATAAAACGCAATTGAAATCGTAGAATATTCAATTTGAAACTTAACTAAGCATTATTCATGACAAGATAAGATATGGAGCATAGAATATATTTCCATCCTTAAACAAAATTTATAAACTACAGTAATGTTACAATTCAATTCGTGCTATTTAGCACTGAATAATGATTGATCTTGAAATAATAAGCAAATACATGATCTTATGTAGACTTGCTATTTAACCAAATCTTACTTTACTTCTAATAATTAATCGCCATGTTATACGTATGTCTATAATAGCATTCGGATTTATACATCAACATGACCATTTCAAGCTAATATAGAATCAATGCATTAATACTACGTGAAATAAAGTAAAATACTAAGGAAAAGCGGAAAATTATACGTAATGGCAGGATTTATTGAATTAATGATTACACTACGGTAGCGAATTAGGGTAAAGCAAATCTGGAATAAATGCAGGACTGGAGCAACGATTGATATAATGCTTCATTCGTTATCACATGATTACCAATCAATTAGTATCATCCATAATAGATGATTACCATGTAGAAGTAAAGTTTACAGAAATTAGAAGAGTATTTGGGGTTTTTGACTTACGACTACTGGTTCTCTTGTTGGAAGACGAAAGTGAGACTATCACAAAGAATCATCGTCTTTTTCAGGAACTCCAATGGCTTTTTCAGAAGCTGTGTTGTTATCACCTTCAATATTATCTGGCATTACAGCACTTTGATGGCAACATGGACAATAAGTTTGTCGAATATCTTGATTAAATATGATATAGATCAAAGGTAGTAATATAAGATACAGCATGGATAGAATTCGATCAGCACCGATGATACCAGCAGAAGAGGCATTTAGCTTATTTTGGTAGGTAACCGAAGTCAATATGAGGATACAACGAGGGGTTAGACAAGCAGTGTAAATTAATGTAGTCAAAAAGCATAATTTAATAAACTTCTTTTCTTCACGTTTCTTTTCTAATATCTCAAATGAAGCCACAATAGTTTTACCACATTGAAATTTCATCAAGATAGCATAACATACACCTAAGGATAAAACAGGGATGAAGTAATTTAAAGCTAGAAAGGATATCCAAAATGGCTTATGAGGTGTTAAGATATGATTATATGTATTGCATGGAGCAGTATGATTTGTGCAATGTGTATAAATTGCAATAGGTACAGTAAAAGCTACCGCGATAATCCATGCTAGTACGATTAATAATTTAATATATTTATCGCTAAATCGCTTGGGATACCTAAAGCTTTCATAACAACGTTCAATAGCAATCCAATTTAAGGTATGCATGGTAACGATAAAGGAGCAATACGAAGGTGCAACGATAAAAATTCGAGAATAGATTGAAAAATTATTCAACGGGATAATTCCACGCGAGTTCAAAAATAGAACAAGTGATCCGCTAATTGGGTTGATAATAGCGAGTAAAGTTGTAATTCCAATACTAGCTAGAAACTGATAGAAAGGATGTTTTTTCAATGCCGGCTTGATAAATAGTGCAATAGTAGCCACTAAATTTAAATATAGCCCTAGTACACTGATCACAGCAACGACAATAAATGTTCGCATATCTAATGGTGGAGGATTTGTAGTCGCAGCTATTGCAATTGTAGTAGGTACTGTTGTTGCCGAAGATCTAACAGTACTTGTAGTTAAAGCAAGAATGCTAGCAGTAGTTGAATCAGTAGTATTGGTCATGGATAATAACGGATTATTGGTGGAATCATTGTAATCTATTGAAATGATGCTAGCCATGTTGGTTAGGTAGTTTTATGATTCCAAGGGAGAATCTTGCTTGTTTATTAATTCTATTGCTGTCGCAAATTTCAATCACTCTTAGGACTTTCTAAAGAAGAAGGAGGAAAAAATTGAATATGTTTATGGTCGAGGTGGCCATTGAAAATGCAATTCAATTTTAAATCACGGCTTGAGCCATGACGATAGCTGATTTAAAAATGCCGCTTACCGAGTTCTTAAATCACTTGTAGGACTTTCTAAAGTAGATGAAGGAAAAATATTGAATGCAATGATGTTAGAAGTCGCATTGGAATTGCTATTCAATTTTAAATCATGATTGAGCAATGACTAAATATCGATGAGATAATAAACTTGTTACGAGTGCTGTCGATACAGAGAGATTTCTACTTAAGGAAGCAGCCTCCTATTAATCATTTCGTTCATTTTCTTCTAAAGCTTATTTTTCGAATAAAATAGATAATACTACGGCTTATAATTAGGAATTTCAATAGATTATTTCTCTTCAAGAAAATTCTATTGAGGAAAGATGTGACCCGTTATTGAAAACGATGACATTTACGTTTGATTTTCTTTCAAAAATGGTGTTGTCAGCAATGTTGAAGATACTGCAGCTTGTAATTTAGGAATTTCAGTGGACTATCAGGTACTATTTTCACTGAGAAATTCTGTCTAGGAAAGATGTTTCAGATCAATAGCAAATGGTTGCAATGATAAGACTTTGCTACGATATCTTTTCATCACTAACAAGGAGTGGATGATTTATAGTTTATAATTTAGAAATTTTAATATGTTGGTATGTCAGTTGCTACTAGTTTTGCCAAAATCACTAAATTTGCTAAATCACTGTAGCACTTATAATTTTACAATATTCGTAGTTAGTTTTCAAGAACACTAGAACTTAAGTGATTTGGAAATTCACAGATTTCATAACTAATGGTAACTACTTGTTATTTTGCTAGTTTAAGAAACTATCGAACTGCAAAGCGAGAAGAGCAATACTAATAAACTCGTTATAAGCAATAATTTTCAGCAAAGGACCCATTGTCTAGAGTAAGAAGAGAATCAGTGTAGCAATAAATTCTTTGATTAATCATTAGCACTAGTACTAATAGCCTAAAGTAAGGAGAGAAATGCTAGTAAACTCTATAATTAATAAATCATTGACATTTGAACTGATTGCCCACCCGGTGTAAGAACATTAGAATCATTTTTACTTCCTGTAATCAATATCTAATAACTTTATACGATCAAAGCTGTCATGTTTCGCTCTAAATTTTCGCATTAGTAAAATTCGATCCTAATTAAGCATTGAAGAGCAATGCTTCTAAATGGATGCTTGTAATCATATTCTATCCTTGATTAGAAAATCTCAAGGGAACTATGACGTCAACTATTACCAATCAGAGAATTCTGTCATGTCTGTCGTTGGAATTCTTGTCGAAAACGCCATCATCATCCGGAACTTGCAAGAAATGACTGTCATGGGAATGGAGCAAATTCAAGCCTTGGCCTACAATCATTCACACTTGAAAGTGCTAGCATGAAATCAACTTTACTGCATGTCAAAGTCAATCAATTTTTATAATGTGAAACTTTATGAAATCCATCCATAGCCATCCAATTTTTTAGTTGGAGTTAATCTACCGCGTGCAATTATAGAAGGAGTCTAGAGTTGGTCTACTATAGGCTAATGCAATGGATAAAATGAACCGAATCTACTTCTATTGAGTCTTTATAGTAGTGTTATTTGTCTCCTTCGTTATGAAGTTACTTAAGCATGAAGGAAATAGAATCGTAATATAATATTTTTCGCCATTTCTGTTTAATAGAACGAAAATAATGAACCCAATCTACTTCTACTGCGCCTTCATAGCAGTACTGTTTGCCGCTTTCGTGATTTAGTTAACTTAATCATGCAGGGAGTAGAGCGTTAAAATAATACTTTACACCATTTTGTTTAATGTAACAGAAAAATGAACCCAATCTACTTCCGTTGAACCTTTATACTAGGGTTATTGGTCTCCTTCGTTATTAAGATAACTTAAGCATGGAGGAAATAATGCCTTAAAATAATACTTTTCGCTATTTTGGTTTAATGTAGTGCAAAAAATAAAACGAATCTACTTCTATTGAGCCATCATGGTGTTATTGATGGTCTTCGTTATTAAGCTAACTTGAGCAAACATTTTTTTACATGGTGGTAAGACAACGTCGATGTAGAATCCAACTCATGAAATTTGTATAATAAGATCGATTTTGTTGTTAACAACATTTTAAAATAATAATTAAATTTCCTGTTGTAAAATCAAGAAATGCTACAGCTATCAACTATTATTGTTTAATTATTTCTCATTGCAATATATATATATAGATTTACCTTTATCTTTAGGCAGGTACAATTTGTTGCGAATAAAGATTTTACTGCTATAGACAATTTCGACATATGTATTGCAGTCATTTCACAAGACTGTAACAGCCTAAATCAATGGCCGTCACTTATGCTCTAAAGATAATTAATTAGAGTTGCTGGCTAATAAGACTTTTTACCTCTATGATTAATTTTCTTCTGTAAGAAATGTTCTTTTTCAAGACTGTTCAAATCAAACACGACTGAATATTAAAATAGTTCAAATGAATAATAAAATTCTCTTAAAGCATTCTATTCTCAATACTGCTTAGATCAACCTTGAATTAGAAAATAAAATGACCTATTTTCTTTCTCCATTTTGTTTCACTACGATGAAAATAATTTATTTCATCATTTTCATAGTCAATGTTACTTTGTGGTCTTTTAACTTAATCATTTCAATACTACATTGATCTACTTTCAATTAGGGAATTAAATGACCAGTTTTCTTAATTCTGTCTTATTTCGATGAAATAATTTGGTTTAACTCGTTGCTAACACTATCTTATTTCTTGAATTAAGGTAATCTCTTCCCTTTTTCAATAGTGCATTAATCAATTTTCAATTAGCAAATAAAACGATCAGTTTTCTTTCATCATTTTGCCTTACTCTGAAGATATAATTTGATCAAACTTGTTACTAACACTAACTTATATTCTTTTAAAACAATCTATTGCCATTTCATAACATCTTGATCTAGAAACATAATAATTCATTTTAAGCCTTCAATGGGCCTCGTTCTAGTGAAATAATTACATCAAATTGTTGCTAACGTTGTAGTACGTTCTTTTAAGGTAATCTATTTTCAATACTGCATTGATATACTTTTAATTAGCAAGTAAATAATCCATTTACTTTCTCAATTTTGCTAAACTCCGATAGGCCGATGAAACAATTTGATCGAAATTGATTATCAACACTACACTAATGATGTTTAATGAATCGATGTTATGAAAGGAAATAGTTAGTTTTCATCCAGTTCGTTGGTAATATTATGTTCTTTTTAATGTAATTTGTTTCAACATTCATTGATTTACTTTTCCTCAAGAAACAAAAACCAATCTGTTTTCTTTCTCAATTTTGCCTTAAAATTACTGTGATAGAATAAATGCATCGAATTTATTGCTAACGCTATACTAACAATATTCAATGTAACAATGCTATGAAACTAAATAGTTAATTTTCATTCTCAATTTGCCTCAAAATTACTCCGACAGAATAATTATATCCCAATTCGTTGCTAGCGCTACTCTAACAGCTTTCAATAAAATTATATTATGAAGTTTATAGATGAGTTTTCTTTCTCAATTTTGCCTTAAATTGACTCCGATGGAATAATTGGATCAAATTTATTGCTAACGCTACTCTAACAGTATTCAGTGGAACGATTTTAAGAAAATAAATGATGAGTTTTCTTCCTTAATATTTCCTAAAATTACCCCAAGAGAATAATAATATCCAATTTGTTGATAATGCTACATTAGTAACGTTCTATAGAATGATGTTATAAAATCTATAGATGAGTTTTCTTTCTCAATTTTGCTTTAAAATTACTCTGATGGGATAATTGGATCCAATTTATCGCTAACGCTACAGTAATAATATTCAATAGCATAATGTTATGAAACTAAATGATGAGTTTTCCTTCTCAATTTTGCCCTTAAATTATTCCTGATGAAATAATTGGATTCTATTCATTGCTAACGCTACTCTAATAAAGCTAATCCATTTCTTCAATTGTATATCGATTGTATGTAAACTTCCTCTCTTGCAAAAAAAGTGCGATACAACAGTTGAAAATATATCCATTAGACCGTTCAACTTGGCAGTGAATAGATCAGTCATGATGAGTTTTCTTTTTCGATTTGTCTTTATCGTCTTTGGAATATACAGAAAGATCTATTTGTCGGGTTCAATTTTCTAAAGCTAGCGAAAACTAAACACCTCCAATATTTACCATAGACATTATCTGGATTTTTACTATTCCCATTCAGAATAAATCCTTTAAATAATAATCCTCTATCGATGCTATTAACTAAATTAAAGCAAGGCAAACAAGCATTCAACAAACATGAGACCTTTTAATCCATGTAAATTAACTTACTTTAATATTCCAATGAAAAACGAGTTATGCTTGCTTCGCTTGTAAAATGGATAAGCCACTAGTCATAAGCAACTTGCAAATGTGCAATAAATCAACCACATCAAGTTCAAGATATAGGAAAAAAAGTTGAAATAATTATCTAACGTATTGATATTGACTTATAAAGAATCTATCAGATCGTGAGCTATATAGAAAATGTCAAAAACAATTTAATCAATCAATTTAATTGGTTTACTGAAAAAAAACGATTTCAATTCATTGCTCTGTATTTGTATATGGAATAGAATGAATCCTGTCTATTGATAGAAAATTCAAATAGGTATTCTAGAGCAATTATATCCTCTATTAAATACTTAGAATAGATAAACAATACCTGTCATAGAGCTAGAAAATTCTATTTACACATTAAAATGTTTCGGTAGCAAAGTACAAATCTAGACAAGAAATGATGTTTAACATTCACATCATGGCTATTGATTCTCTTCGCAACCCAGGATATTAAATTATACTAAATCAAGCTCGGTTATAGAATACGACTATTCCAAGGGAATATCGAGTATGTAATGGTAGCTATTTCAAGATATATTCTACTTGATATTAGCCTCGGGCGTTACAAGAACATAAGGAAATCAAGAAATTTATTTTCTTATTTCGATGCATTACATCAGGATTAGTTATTGACTTGAAAATATGCCTGTCGTTGCCATCGTAATGAGTCATTGGCATAGAATTTTTCTTTTCATCGCATAGATTGATTTTCTATTGATGAGCCCTTTACAATGGCAATCATGTTAGTCATAGTGGAGTTATCAAGTTTCTTTTACGCCATTAAGATCAGAGAGACAGCTAAGATATAATTGCAATAATACTAGTAGTAACGGAATTATCAAATTTCTTTCACGCCATAGAGATCAAATAGCCAGTCAATAAACTTACCGTAGCTACCGTTACAATGTATAGAAGTAGGACACATTTTGTATTGGAAATAATGCGGACTCTTTATTATGGCTTGATGATCTCCATTTTGAGCCATTACCTTTTGGAGAAGTATATATATACATATATTGTTATATATACCAATCATGCCTATTCAATTTCAATTTCCCATTTCTTTACTCCTAGCTGCTCATGAAATTGAACGATAAAGTAATTTCTCCAGAGTAGATAGCAAGTAAACATCATACTAGTAATTCGCTGTTGTAAAATGCTTCTATGAATGAATTGATTGCAATTTTTTTCACTTGCATCATCTTTTAGCGCTATATAAAATAATCAATGTATCAGTTGGATACATGTCAGGAAAGAGTTTTCAATTTATTGCTTGAATGACTGCTTTCAAAATTTATTAATCGTTTATTTGAGGGTATACTTATAACGTTTTTTCTCTGCTCGATATGAATATCGTGGAATTTTGCGCTAGAGCGTTAACTTCTTTCCTTTTATTGAAAGGAAGCCAAGATTCAAGTCATTATTTAAATCTCTATTTTAGATATTCCCGGTACTTACCATTCCATCGAATAGCCATTTTAACGGGCATATTTCTACTCGACATAAATGACCTCATATTTTAATATCGGATAATTTAAGCAACCATTCGGTTTTCTTTGAGTTGATGGATAATATTGGATTGAACGCAAACTACTTCCTAAAGAATAAATTGATCTCATAGGTGCTATTGCTCCAACTAGCTTATCAGAAAGAGTAGGATAAATGAAATTATTGCCAATAAACAAGTTCTTTCCTAACTTTTTTAACAACCTGATATTGTACTTATATCTAACAGTCTGCATCAGTAGATTACTCTATCTGCTAATCATAGATAAGTTTCGATAACAATCTTCATGAGATTCCTCCTTGCAAACCTATGATGCTATCATAATCGTAGCTTGTAATAGAGTTTTAAGCAGAGACAGATACATATTTTTAGTATATTAACTAAATTGCTAAATATCATACTCAGTATCGTAACTGTAGCTTATAATAGAGTGCTAAGCAGAAATAGATACAAATTTTTAGTATATTTAATTAAATGACTAAATATCATACCCGGTATCGTAATCGTAGCTCATGCTAGAGCTTTGAGCAGAGATAGATATATATATATATTTAGTGTATTTAATTAAATTACTAAATAATATACTCGGTATCGTATCGTAGCTTGTAATAGATTTTTGAGCAGAGATAGATACGTAAACTTAGTATTTTTAATTTAAGTATTAAATATCATATTCAGTATCATAATTGCAGCTCATAATAAAGTTTTGAATAGAGATAGTACATATTTTTGTTATTTTTAATTAAATTACTAAATATCATACTCTTGATAGTTAGTTTATTGTTTATATTTACAGGGATAATATTGTACAGCATTTAAATTTGATATAAATGCAACACATAATGAGTTACAAATGTTGATAAATCGTGTATTGAAGTCAATTAACCTCAACTGCCATTTTGACCGGAGTACAAGGGGTTATTATAAAAATGATTACATTGACCTTGTAAAATATATCGCACTTAATGCAGTAAAATTTTTTATAATCATTTGTAGAATCCAACGAGTCAACATCGAACCCACCTCTCTAAACTGCTAGCTACATTCATATAAATACCTGCATAATCCGAATTAAGAGTATATGTAGTTTAATTTTTGAACAAGGATTAGTTTACATTAAATATTTTATTGTACGATATAAGCAAAGGTTAAGTTTCAATTTTCTCTCGGGAAAGAGATTATTTAATCAGTTTACCAGTAATCCGTTGTAATTTTGAACAACAAATACTGCAATATATCGGAACCTTTATAAGGCTGGAAATAAATTCTCTACAGTAAAAAGAAGATTATTTAATTCATTTATCCATAATTGATGGTAATAGTAAATTATGTTTTCTAGCAAAGCCATCAATTAATTAATTACTCTTATAAATCTTTGTGCTGCTTTATTTAAATACACTTCATATTACCAATAAAGACTTATAAATCAATTAATTATCACTTTGTAAATAGTTGGTGTTAATCAATCTCATAAAGATGAATGATAAATAAAAGAACTACTCATAAAATAAATTTGACCCATCCTAGGAAGGTAAATGGAGTAATATATATATATCGATTAATGATCATTCTTTACCAGCACGAAGGCTTATTGTTCTTACAAGGGTGTAGTGAATCATTCATAAGGGTCCTCAATAAATCAGACTATCTGAATTTAAAACCCGAATTAAGCTTTATTACAATAAAACCAACCGCAACTGTATTTATAACAAACTATATAAGTACGGGTATTGAATTACCATATTCTGCCGGGGCACGAGCAACTAATCGCATTGAACTACGCAAGTATTATAGCCTACGGTATTTCATATTAGTAATTCCATACGTAATTAAGAATTTAACTCAAGTAATAAACTCACAGCGCTACAAAGGGTCTATACAAATGATAGGTAGGGGCTATTTGCCGGCATCGATTTTATGTAAAAGCCAGTGTTTAGAAAAGCACTGCTGAAACAAATTCTAAGCAGAATACTTTATGTCAATGTATCCATCTATGTTAACAATTAATTTCCATCCCTGACAATACTCATTAATGAAGTCATGAATCAATTTCAAAACTTCAGAGAATTTTGACTATATGCTACAATGATTCATGAAGAGAATACAGAACGCATGCAGAAAATTTACAATGGAGATACTTAATAATCAAAAATCTGGTTAAATTCATTTTATTTTTTGGAGGGGCATTTTAAGAAATGAAAGGGATATAAAGAACTTACGGTAAATATAATTCCATGAATGTACGATAGAATCGTATTCAGCTTTGTTTATTATTTTTTAGAAGGCGCTCCTGTCAGTAAATCGAAAAGATATACGGTAAACTCAATTTAAATACCTTAGTATTCATTTTATTTGTTATTTTTTAAGAAATGTTATTTTTGGAAAAAAGTGAAACAAAAAGATTTTAGAAAAATTAAATATAGATAGCTTCATTAAAATGTTCAATGATGTACTTTATAAGATGTTCTAGTTAGGAAAAATGGAAAAAGTATCTGGAAAACCTATTGTAGATAGTTTCAGTAAAATGTTCGATGATGTATTTTATATGTTGCTTTTATAAGATAAGATTGCTAGAAAAACGAATAAAATCGTTGTGAAGAAAATTATCCATTTAATTTTTTAATATCATGTTATTAGACAATATTTTGGTGCATCTTTACGTATTCATCGCATTGTTCCTTTTTTATTCTTATAAAACCTATCTTGTAGCCAACATTATGTTCAAAGTATTTTATTGCCTATTTTATATATCATTACATAAAGGCCGTAATTTGTTGAAACTAAAATTAAAGCATTTAATGCAATTAAATTAACTTTTATATCAACATAAAGTATTGCCTCGATCTTGCTTATGATATGATTATAGAAAGCGCTATAAATTTGGAGGAAATGGAAATTTTACTGAAAAAAAAGCATACTTTCATTAACGTAATTATTATTCTAATTTTAGTTCTAATTTTAGTTCTAATTTTAGTTCCTCTGCTTGAAATTTATTTGATCATTTCCTAGCATCTATGTGAATAAATTATAGATTTAGACAGCATCAATGCAATTCTATTTATTTTATTATTAATGAACTCAATAAAACAACAACCATTCCAGAAGCTACCATAATGTCACGTACTATGTTCTAGTTCTAATTAACTATATGTGCGCCACCTTTGATACATGAATAATACTCAATACTAGAGCGCTTATTAGAAGTAAATCTCTACAGCTTCTAAGAAAAGTTTTATAGACAATTTATGTGGCGAAAGGGATCATAATGGATCATGCCCTAACGATATACGGGCTCGATTATTTTCTGCTAATACTGTGCTCAAGTTAATTTCTAAACATCATCACTCGAGCCAACAAGATACTATACTAATCCAGAGACAATATCGGTCTGATAATATCACCTTTATATTGAATAAAATAGCCTTAATGTAGCAATTATAATAGAGTTTTATGATTGATCCCAGTGAACAGATCATTTGCTGCGGTTAATCCTATTTGAGATAATTTAAATTTTGAAAGTAATATTCAATTACACAAATTTTATATTTCTAAGGTAGCTAGGTAGCCCTGGATGTGCAATGGCATGGACACTCTTATAATGATTTTACGGCCGTTAGTATCAACAAATAATACGCTCATATACAGTAATTGATAACGCTTTCTGCTCGAAAACGCTCAAGAAATATGATCAGAGCCCTTATGAAGAGTATTCCTGTCGTTGCATTTTATTTCCACCATCGTTTAAATTTTTCCGTCATTTTTATTAATGCGCAATCACAAAATCAAAATTTGTGTAATAAGTCTAAAAATTTAGTATCGATCGAAGACAGTCACTTTCGAGAATTAAAATTATTTCCTCCTTGTTTTAATAGTAGCATTGGATAAAGGTAGTAATGAAATTAATTTCTTTTCGGCCGGGGCAATCTTTACTAATCTATTAACGCTAATAGCACGAAGTAGAAAATAGTTTTATTAAGCTTAACAAGAATGGAAGTTTAATGGCCAAAGAATACCGTCACTATAACAATCATACTTTAACTAGAAGCCCGCCTAGCTTGGTTTAATCATAAATATGCATCGTCTCAGCTACAAGTTAGTAGAAGTTAAATAAATTATTAATATATATACAGTATCGTCTTTACTGCTAAATTACGTTCGTACACGTTCATAAGGTAGAAGTAAAACAATATCATGAGAAATTCGACTAAATGTAATCCTTTTTGTAATAGACACCATTTATATACTGTTCGATTGTATCCACATGAAATATAACTCAATAAAACATATACATTATCATATTTGCTGTTAAAGTAGACTCGTATAAAATGTAAGTAAATCATTAGTAATTCATCAACATTGGCAGGGAGTTGATTACAGGGCTAAAAAATAAATCCATTCAATCAGTGTATCGTTCCATTTTTGATGCTTGAAAGGCAAAACAAGTAATTAGTCATAGTTTTATGATCGCACAAATAAAATCTCACAGTTATAGGCACTATA
>NW_002060943.1:3458961-3459146 GCF_000150275.1 Trichoplax adhaerens | reverse complement strand
CCAATAAGATTTCGAATCTAGGATATCTTTGGATTATACGGTATACCGTATAATTTGTGATCTTCTTGCAAAGGACTGTCATGAGTTAAGCAAGCCAATAACATTTATTCTGAATGGGTAGCGTTAGTATTAAGAGAGGTGCTGCAAAGGAGAGTGATTCTGTGTACTAGAAATTAGAATAGACC
>NW_002060943.1:3285240-3286443 GCF_000150275.1 Trichoplax adhaerens | reverse complement strand
AGCATCAATTAATTTGCTCCAGAACCATTCTTCTCCTTTTTGCCATGGGACTAATAAGTGCTTAATTAAAAATGACGCCACAATCATTCGAAGACGATTCGGCATGATACCTGCCACTGAGAGTTGGCGCATGCCAGCATCAACAACTGGATAACCGGTGTTACCTTGCTGCCATGATTGCAATTTGACTGGATCGACTTGTAGTTTTAATTGCTCAAAACTGGATCGAAAACATTTCTGAGGTAAATCAGGGTAATGAAATAGTAAGTGGCATGTGTATTCTCTCCATCCTAGCGAACGAAGATATTGTTTTAAGCTTTCTGATTTGACTGCAGGTGGCTCTGCAGAGGAGGATGCGTGACGAACACTATGCCAGACAGTGAAAGGGCTAATCTCACCGAAATGTAAGTAAGGTGATAAATTGGATGTTGTATTTAACCGCAGGCATTGACTCTTTTCTGCATAAGCATTTAATGAATTTTTAATAAAGGATTTTAGTTTTGAAATTGCTTGCTCCTCGCCTGGATGCCAGAAATCTTGTAATTTCATTGGCATATCCTGTGATAATTTGGCCAATCGTTGCCACACTGCTGGCTCATCGCATTTACTTTGGCACCCAGTTTGATTCTTAAATTTAGGTTTGTCGTAAGGTTTGCGAGGTTGTGGCAGTGACAAGCACTGATTCCAGAAGTGAATATATATCTGTACAGGTCCTCCTTTGGCTGTCTTGATTGTCCATGGTTCGAATAATACTCTATCTTGATAGGTTTCAACGGTAACGTTTTCCATTTTTAATTTTTCTTCTATGGAGCAATCTCGATTATATTCAAATGGTTCATAACAACGATTCCAATAAATTGTATCGGCGTTATAACTATCGAGCAATTCCTTTAAAATAGTAAATGCATCATTACCGCTTTTCATAATAAGAGGAATGTTCCATTGGCTTAGTTGATTATGCAATGATTTCAAGCTATGATACAGCCACCATAAACAAGCTTGGCCTGTTTTCCTCCTGCCAGAGCAATCTTCATCGAAAATGTAAACAGTAATAAGTTGACCACGTTTTGCAGCATGAAATAATGCAGGATTATCAATGAGTCTTAAATCTCGGCGTAACCACACCAGCGTGCAAGGTATCTTTGATGACATGATGATAAAACAGGGTAATCCCTAGGCTAAAATGCTATATACCATCGTTAA
>NW_002060943.1:3283319-3285120 GCF_000150275.1 Trichoplax adhaerens | reverse complement strand
AGTTTATAGCGGCATACTGTACAGCATCGTCAACAGTAAAAATAAAAAGCACTTCAATTTTGTTTTATTTAACTTCATATGATCCATGAAATAGGCTACCACCGGACCTCACCCGGACGGTGATGATGACGAGAGACCCTTCTCTAAGCGTCTCGAAATGATCGCCATCAGGGTCGCTAAATTGGGCATTTTTGATCACGTCAATGGAGGCAGCGGACAATTTCAAAAATTGTCCAAACCGAAGCCGATTTTACTCATCCAGCACTGTAAAACTATGCCATGCCTTACAAAAGCACTCAATTCAATCTGTTTAAAATGATCCATGAAATAGGCTGCCACCGCTCGGTGAGGATCGCCATATTCCAACACTGTAAAATTGTGCCATAACAAAAGCACTTCAATTTGTTTGTTGATGATCCATGAAATAGGCTACCAACGGAACTACTACCGGACGGTGATCATCGCCATCAGGGTCGTTATTTAAATTTGGCATTTTTGATTACGTCAATCGAGGTAGCGGACAATTTCAAAAATTGTCTAAACCGAAGCCGATTTTACCCATCCAGCACTGTAAAACTATGCCATGCCATACAAAAGCACTCCATTCAATTTGTTTAAAACGATGCATGATATAGGCTGCTACCGGACGGTGATGATCGCCATATTCCAGCACTTTAAAACTGCGCCATATAAACTTCAATTTGTTGGTTGTAAAATGATCCGTGAAATGCACTACTTTTGTATGGAGCAGTTTTACGCTGCCGGTCCCGAATATTCTCGATGCTGTACCCCTATAGTATGGTATCAGTGTTCCATACAATCCTATTGTTGATAGTGTATGACCTTTGAATTCACGGGAAAAATAAATTCACGTAGCGCAGCATGACTTACCGTACAATTTTGACCCCGTCCAAATCAAATTTTAATTCTCTTGCATTTGCATTAGGTAAAACTATTGTGCAGTCGTCTCTGGTAATGTACATTGTACAGTAATGCAATCAGACGGGACCTACTGCACAATTTTTACCCGGTCTAAATCAAATTTTAATTTTCTTGCATTTGCATTAGGTAAAACTATTGTGCAGTCGTCTCTGGTAATGTAATGCAATCACATGGGACCTACTGCACTATTTTTACCCAGTCCAAATCAAATTTTAATTCTCTTGCATTTGCATTAGGTAAAACTATTGTGCAGTCGTCTCTGTACTGCACAATTTTTACCCAGTCCAAATCAAATCCAATTCACTCGGATTTGCATTAGGCTAAACTATTGTCCAGTCGTCTCTGGTAATGTAATGCAATCAGACAGGACCTACTGCACAATTTTTACCCAATCCAAATCAAATCCAATTCACTCGGATTTGTATTAGGCTAAACTATTGTCCAGTCGTCTCTGGTAATGTAATGCAATCAGACGGGACCTACTGCACAATTTTTACCCAGTCCAAATCAAATTTTAATTCTCTTGCATTTGCATTAGGTAAAACTATTGTGCAGTCGTCTCTGGTAATGTACAGTAATAATGCAATCAGACGGGACCTACTGCACAATTTTTACCCGGTCCAAATCAAATCCAATTCACTTGCATTTGCATTAGGTAAAACTATTGTGCAGTAATCTCTGGTAATTTAATGCAATCAGATCGGATGATCACTTATCTCAGAATGCAGTAGGCGTAAACTGTGGAGAGAATAGAATCTCTAAAATAGGGAGGTACCTTATGATACGAGAGTAGAGTGTGCGTACGAATAGAAATAGAAAGGTTCTTTAGGTACATGATCCATTCTGTCATCCTTCTAAT
>NW_002060943.1:3281993-3283269 GCF_000150275.1 Trichoplax adhaerens | reverse complement strand
TTATTGCGTCTTGTTGAGGCACGAGCTAAGGTAGTCTCCTCTACCTCATTAAGAGGTGGCACAAACTCGGTTGATGATGTCGATTCTGATTCCGTTGTAACACTTATTGAAGATAACCGGCTGGAATTATAGTTATTAAGGTACTCTTGCCTTAATGCTGATTTAAAATCTAAGAGATGCTCTTGAGATAAACCAAGATCGTCACCTTCATATTCTAGATTTCTGTCACGCCAAGAATCGTATCCTTTGGTTACTTCCCAGCTTTTATACATTTGATTAAAACAAAAATTTGGCCCTAAATATTGCGTAAAAAATTTCCTGTCTTTGGTTCCACCTGGCAATAATTTCTTATTTCTAATCAAGAAGCACATTTTCATCTTATCTTCAGGCCATGGTTCGTAATAGGGTTCTTTTTGATCGATCACTTCACGAACTCGATCAAAGACGCTTGATTTTTGGGGTAATTTGGAGCTTAATTTTTGTAAGAAAAGGGTGATAGGGGAATCATCATCTTTCAATTCTCCATGCTTTTCTCCTATCGGTGTTTGTTCATCGTTTTCTGTTAGCATATTCAATTACTCTACACGATAATGATGGTCATAATCACGTTAGTTTTTGCAAGCCATTTTGTTAATACATCAACACACGCATAAAATTAACGGCTAGAGATTGTTGCAAAAAAAGTAACTTAGTCTATGAGAGAGAATAGAACACATTTAAAGCCAAAGATAGTGTTAAGAATCTGTTGAAAGATTTGAATAGCAGAGAGTATTTGAAGGATTCAGTAGTTACTGATCGCTTTAAATGCTCAAGGTATCAAAGTGATAACTTTGCAATTTCTACTGTCGGCTAATGTCGTCTTATGAACTGTAGAAAATCAGTTATCGCAGCCAAATTATTTAAATAAATGTAAGAAATGATGCTATGTTGAGATGAAAATAAATGCTTGCAATCATAAATTAAAATTAAAATTCATTTACCTTCTCACTTGATTATCTATTTCTAAGCCAAGCAGTTTTAAGAATTCTCTAGTGTAAGAATGGCCAGGCACGCAACATTGGTTCCATATGATCTTAGATCGATCTGTTAAGCGTTGGTGACGAATTGGGGGACAATAAATAGCAATTCATAAATCGATACGACCTAAATTTTTCTCGTTTAAGATATGCAAATGCTTGAGATCTATTATTCACCGATCTCTGATTTGCCGCCATATTAGATCATTGGTGATGATATGAATATTTACATCAGTAAGTTGCCGAAAGGCAGCACTTGT